>NC_134569.1:63534611-63834611 GCF_050947875.1 Dermacentor variabilis | reverse complement strand
TTGTTGTGGACAAGTATATTAGAGTGTTTGACCTCTTGACCTATTTGACCTATTAGAGTGTTCAACTTATTTGAAACAGACACAACTGACAGTGTAGTGAGCTTTAATTTTATTTTTGTCTCGTGTTCATCTATGTTTAAAACACTGCCCTGTTCTACACTGCTCTTGATGCCAGTGGATGTACTAAAGTGACTCCGAGACAACTGAAGATTATGTAATCTCCATGTATAATGGGTTGTTGCTTCTGGTTTACGGCGTTTCTTGTAGAGGGACAGTACTAATGGTATTCTGCTGGGCTTCTTGTTTACAGACTTATTCCAGGTTTTGTCTAAAAGTAGGTGGTGGGCACAGTGTGTTTAGGGGCAGTCGTGCTGCATTGAAAGCCTTTCTAGGAGACCTAACCTGCGTTGTACAGCACGTATTTATGGAGTTATCCCACAATATTCAGCATATTTTAACGAAGTCCTTGTACAATATGTACGCTTGGAGTTATTCTGCAAGCTGCAGCATATTTTACAACATTCGTCATATGATTTCATACTGCTCTAAAGTGCCGTGGAAACAGCATGTGCATAATTTTCTGTAAACCGCGTGCCATATTTTTCGCCTTGTTTAGCTGCAGCCCTTAAAATGAAAGTGAGGCTTCACGAGTGCGAGCAGCTCCTACGGAAGTGTAGTAGAGTCGTGAAATCTCAGCATTCTTTTGGAGCATACAAAAAACAGTTCAGTAGCAAGTGTATCCTTTCAAAGCACATGAACCGTCATTGTGACTTAATAGGGAAGTATGACTCAGCACAAGGAATTAACGTAGTTGCAACCCTTTATCTTCCTCAATTTTGATTGTCTTCCATAATATTTTGTCTGGTTGTAGTTGACATGGTCTGCGTATGCACTAAAAGGCAACAAAAGCCAGCTTCTTTTACCTTGAGAAAGAGCGAAGTCACTATGAGCAACAGTCGTTTGCAACTTGTAGTACTATCATTTTTGAAATTTGTGCGCTAAGTCTTTTTTACATTGCATCAAGTGAATATAGCCTTCATTGTGGGAAGGTTCTTGTGTTGCATTTGCGCCAGTACAAAATGCAAGGACACCAGCGCAGTTCATTATGGCGGGCTAGTCCTCACCCACACCTCGTAAGCATCATAGTATTTGCGGAATTTACGGAACTGTGATATCTATTTTCGTTGCAGAGTTACGGATTTCTAAATTTTGTGCTTCTCTATTTATTAAAACGCTTACTGATTTTTGGTAGCTTCTGTAAAGCATTCTGGACATGAAATCAATATTCTGCGTTCGACAGTCATTAGAATTTAACCTTTTCTCTCAAATGCAACAAATCTCATTGAAATTGGTCGAGGGGTTGTCTCACAAAAGCGTTTCTGGGTTTTACATGTATTTGAATAGGCAGTATTGCAGTCTACCCCTAGCTAAAGCTTCCTCTTAATATATTTTCTTTGAAAATATATTAAGAAAGCGGCACGAAATAAGAATTCGAATTTCGTAGCAGATATTAAAATTTGAACGCATTTTTTGCCGTTATTTTTTTATACCAATACAATAGCGCCTTATATTACACTAGTAGTGTTTATAGGCACTTCTTTCATGTTTCTTGGTGTCTGTCTCAGGTAGGTTATGCATATCATCATTACGCTTTCTTAGCTGTAGAAGTCTTGACAATAGAAAACGTTATTTCTCCACAAAGGAGCAGATTCGGGTTCACGACGGTTGAACTGTCGTGCCACCGTCGTCCTTTCCTTCGTCCTACTAGACACCATAGTTGGCAGCCATATCTATCTATCTATCTATCTATCTATCTATCTATCTATCTATCTATCTATCTATCTATCTATCTATCTATCTATCTATCTATCTATCTATCTATCTATCTATCTATCTATCTATCTATCTATCTATCTATCTATCTATCTATCTATCTATCTATCTATCTATCTATCTATCTATCTATCTATCTATCTATCTATCTATCTATCTATCTATCTATCTATCTATCTATCTATCTATCTATCTATCTATCTATCTATCTATCTATCTATCTATGTTGTCGCTGTACTATACCGTTGGAGTCCTTATCGTCCTCAAGTGCAATTCCGGTACGTTTTCGTTATCACCACTCTTTTAGTTGCCGTTATCGATTCAATTACCGACATTTTTCGCAGCACATAAAGCATTCGATTTAGCAGTCCTTTACAATATATTTAAACCCGTGAGTTCGAGGATATAAGACGCGGAAACAAAGAACCTCAAGTACATTGTAAGAGATGTGTTGGAATGTGCGTCAGCGATTGACGCGTATTAATGCATGTTGCGTTGCCGAAGAGTAAGTGTATTGCCACGCAATGGCCGCACTACAAGCGACATCTGGTGGAGTCACATCTGTTCATCTTCGCGCGTGTTTGTAGACCGCATGATGCTTGTGGCTTTCTCGAGGTGTACCTCTTGGCAATTTTGCAGAGTGGTAGTCTGTTACCCCTGAGCATTCATTGTATGTGTCAATTCTAAGCAAACCTGTTTGGCGATTGTAGAGCACCGTAGGACTAGTTCACCGCGGCCTGTTCGCCCGATAGTATGCTGCATGTAATCTTTGCAAGGATGACACGTACAGGCCGCCTACTACTAATGAAACAACGTATGAGTAATGAAGTTGATTACAATTGAACATTACACTTTACAAGGAAGAAAGCTGTAATTACGAGGCACTAGCCCTAAAAAAATTATTGGGAGATTCCTCGAAAGTTCATAGATGTTTTGCTCCTAAGTCTATAGAATGTAAACAGAGAGTATGGTGATATAATTGTGACCTTAGACTCTTTACCTACCATTGAATGTAATATTTTTCTAAGCACTGCTATCTGCTTTAAAGTTGGTGAACATCAGTACGAATTCAAGAAAAGCGACTTTTTAGCAATCTTTTTCTGTCGTATAGTGCGTATATTTTCTACGCAATTTATTGAAAGAAGAATTTTGAGCAACATGTTTGTAAAATATGTGCAAATTGTGTAAACTAAATTTTTGTTAGGGAAGTTAGCGATCTATCGCTGACAGATGAGTCTGCAGGCTTTATCTTAAAAAACAAAGGCTACCACAATTGGTAATACGAGAATACTAATAAATTGTCTGCTCTTACAGTTCGCGGCCTGCACAAATTGTTTCGTTAAACAAATGTAAATTTACCAACGTGAGGTCAATGTGCACAGAGTTTTCGTCTGACTTTGACGTTACGCTGTTGGCTTGCTGTGTTTCCTCGTCACGCATTTCACTGTGGGCACATTAGCAGAGCTTCTTGTGTGCTTTTTTTCTGCCCACGATTATGCTACTTTAGCTCCCTCCTTTCTATGTTTTGCTCTCGATGCTGTTTCAGCTATCTGTATAGTCGGTTTAGTGAATCGCCTGTTCGATTTGTTGAATATGAAAATTTGATGGTTCTAAGGCTCTATAAAAACTGAGCTTGATAACTAATAGCGGACGCTCTTATGCATTAAACTTAATGCTCTTTGTAAAACTGTAGCTCCGTTGTGTATTACCGTTCACGTGCTGCCTTGGAACTTCATAACTAGGGTCTTTAATGTCTTTGGCCTTGCAATTCGGCCTTGTTTCAAGGCATGAACGCCTCCACTTATAACACTGCAGATTAAAATAAATGAACCGAACTCAGTGAGGTATCCTGCTGTGTCCCGAAGGATACGCATTAGCAGTATTTGACCAGGCGGATAGCAGCGAGCAGTGGGCTCTATAAGGAAAGTGCATGCATATACGTGACTCTATGGGCGCATGGCTGCCTGTCGAAAGCGAGGACCGGGCGAGAAAACAGATTGGTGGCATGGCTTGTGGCTTGAGCTTACTCATCCTTGTGGCCGCTGTTCTGTGTCCTCTGGCTGCAATAGATGCTAGAAGCTCCTGCGGCCGAAAATCAGGTACTGCACTTACTAGAAACTTGAACGATTTTCGTCGACGCGTTTTTTCTTAGTCAACGCTAGCGGGAGGCAATAATGATTACTTGAGGAACTTACTTGCACTCCGAAGTTAGGGAGGCCATGAATGCGGCACCAACATAGAACTGGGATGGCAAAGAGGGAAGCTTCTAGAGTAGTGCTGAACAGCTGCGAGAGAATTGTCCGGGCTCGCGCAACGTAAATGCAATATAGATTATATGTATTTTTAGTATTTTACGTAGGAACACATTGTCATGGTCTTTTTCTGAAATTAAGTTATACGATTCATTTATGTTTACCCTGTTACTTACTTACCTGACTCGGGAAATTGTATCTACAGATTCATAGTCAACATGTATTATTACATTCTAATGTATGTATTTCTTTTGCATTTAGCGCTGCTAATCTGTTCAATTTTATTTGGTTGATATGTTTACCTGCGTATTGCACATATAACATTGCTTTCATACGATGCCACGATTACATTTCACATTATCTACCAGAGTGCTGAATGCCAACAGGAGCGCGAGCCATTTGTCAGGCCTTTCTAGCCTTTTGCTCCTGCTCCCGTTTCTGTAATAGAAGCAAAAGTAAACCTTCACCTTCAATCTTCGCACGAAAATCTCCCGAAAAATAAAAGCACGCTGTTGCTGTTGCAGTAGGCACCTGGCGTACGTAGTGCCAAGCCGCTTGATTCGCTGACATTCGGATTGTTTTGCCATTGAAAATACCGTTTTCTGTTTTCGTAGCTTGCGTTTCCCGCGCAGAAATGACTTCTTGCGAATGAAGAATGCATGTAGAATCATAAATATTCCGTCGGCAGTATATCTAATGAAAATGGCTCGTTAATCTTTCATGTGTAGCCTATGTCTTGAGGTGATTACGTGCCATGTACCAAATTGCATATGCGTTACGCTTTGCCTTTGGTTTCATCGCACAGTGCTCTCAGCACTCCGGAAATCTTTAGCTCTAGTACTAAGTTCCGGCTAATCCAGCTGTGCGGTGCTACCAAATTGCCATTCTCGTGATATAATTGCAAGGTTTAGCGTGACCAGGACGCGCCGCCATATAATTATGGAATCAGAACAGGTGCGACGTCCAATTTCCTCTATGTCCCTCATCACTTGCAATTAAACAAGCCGCACCCATGGGGGTTGATTAAATTCTTATTATACACACGCGGAACAGCTATCTTAAAGCGCCTCTTCTTCTTATTAAGGTGAAAGCCTTAAGTAGCTCGTTACAATGGCTCACAGCCGAAAAGAAAGCGCCGTCAGATCCTGCAATACAAAAAAAGTAGACGAATAGCACAAGAAATATCACCATCAGAAATAACTCATACCGACATAATTTTGAATGGCACATACCCCCGTAAGCAGCCAAAGATGCAATGGCTGAATATGAAAGTAGAAACGAACGAAAGAAAGAACGAGAGAAGAAAAAAATGAACTACAGAACAAAGAAAGAGAGAACAAAGAAACAGAGAACAAAGTAAAGAAAAATAAGGAAAGGAAAATTGAAAAAAGAGAGAAAGAAAGGAAGAAAGAAAGAAGGAAAGAAAGAAAAGATAAAGACAGAAAAAGTGAGAGAACGAAAGAAAGGACGAAGGAACCCTTGGCTAGTCCATTAGGTGCTGGCATGTGTCGTTGAGGAGATCTACCTACAGCCTAATGCATTTACTTCCCGCTGCAGCTCGTTATGTCCTGCAAGAAGTCCGACCTCTTCAATCGGATTTAATGCATTACCACGTGCAAAGCAGTCTTTCACCTTCACGTGTTAGAGGAGCGTACGGTGCTACCATTTTTTGTTTGTCCGCGTACGCTTTCTTGCTTTTTTGGTTTTAAATAGCAAGCGTTTTGTGATTATCTCTTGCAAGACTTTCCTTGAACCTCCGTAACAAAAGCCGCCATGGAGCAAAAGCTTGTCATCGTTCTCTTTCAACTTTATCTTAAACTATTTAATCGGGAGCGTCGGTTCTGCCAGCTCCTGTTTTTATCCTGAAACAGAATCATCCGATACATATTTGTTTCCTATTTGGCCTAGCCACTGAGCTGTTCTCGCTTTGCACCTCAAATTTTAATGTTAGCAATTCAACAGTCAGTTCATTGCCTTGCTTTAATTTGTGTTTATGAGGAAGGATTACGTGCGTATACATTAGCTGCGCTGGGTGCTTAAATTTAATAGGTCACTCTGCTGATATCTTTTCGCTTAGAAAGTGTTAACTGTTTCTGCAGGATCAATTTTGTAACCATGGCAGTGTTCTCCTTCGGCAACAGTTTGCGGAACCTTTTTGCAGGCGTCGTGAAGGGTGTCCGTAATGCTTCTATTGGAGCCGAATTCTTGGGTCGTTGCGGACGCCATTTACTGCTCAAGTACAATATTGACAGCGGTGCTTTCTACAAGGTATGGCTAGAGCAGCACATCAAGTGAGGCTGCCCATCACAAGCTACCATGGGAGCATGATTGCGAGAAAACATATGCTAAGATTTAGTTACGTGATAGAAAAAACTTCAGGTGGTCCAAATTAATCTGATCCCTTCATTACACTGCGCCTTTTTTTATTAGCCCAATGTTGCCTTGGGGCGTGAAATAAGACGACAAAGTGTTTCTCCTGTGTAATAACGAAGCTGTTTCTGCTGATGTTGGAGCTTCATTGATGTTGATGCTGTTGCTGAGGTTCAGGGAAGATATAAGGGATATGCAGGAGTGACAGCCCGTAGGCAAGTGGTTACAGACTCAACCCTTATCGATGTTATTGCGATAGGGGTCCGAAAGGCGGAGTCAAAATCTATGGAACGACTAACATCAAGCCTGTCGGAGAATAGCTCAAGTGTTGACATCCCAAATGATTACGTTTTTTAGGTTTTGTAGCTAGTTGTAATGCTAGCTCGCAGATTCCTAATCATCCACTTACATCGAACGTTGAACAGCTGATCGACACTTTGCCAGGTATTGTAGAAAACACGGAATACAAGGCCATCAACTTCAGCTTAGCAGACCGACAACAAATGCTTGTCTGGATCAGTGTCTGAAAACAACCAGGGTGTTGAAATGTATCTTCCGACGCTTAAACGCACAAGGTCATCTAATGAAAATTCATCGATCTCTGTCTCGTGCTGAAGAACCAAAAAGTTGGTTAAAGATAGTTTTTCTTAATTAATCCTAATTCATCCAGCTCTGCCCCTGAATCGAAACCCACAAAGCACGGTAAAGACAGTCTTTCGAAGACAGATTTTTTTAAAGAGAGTATTTAGGAGCAAGTGGTTTCTAAATTAGGTATTAATTCATCATATGCTATTTAAAGCAATGCAGTAGAACTGCGATTCTGTTATTTCTGCAGCTACAGATTTAATATATCTTTGTAAACAATTTTCTCCCAACCTTAATCCTTTGCAGGAAACTTGGCTCTCAAATGGCCAAGATTTCCACAAAATAAATTGTCGTTTATTTCGATTAGACCGTCCATCTAGAGGCGCAAGACTTGCTTTCGTAATAACAACCAAAATATGCCAGATAAGAAAAATATTCTACCAGTATATGTCTACGGAGTGCGAGATACTATCCCGCCGTTGTTCAGGAAATTCGTTACCTTAATACCGGGCTCAAATCTTGTAGGAAAGAAACTGTGATAGCCGGAGACTTTCATTCCCATCATGTCTCTTCGGGTTTCAAAACGGACTCATATCTCAAGCAATTGTCGGATTGGACAATTAAAATTTTTGTTGCTTAAACATGAAGGTAGTTACGATTCTTCAAGAACTTCAACTTCAAAAAGCAGGCAGCCCTCAGTCTGTCTTAAATGCCGTGGTCGAGTCCCTCCTACAGAAGCTGAAAACTACCGCTGCGAGTGAGAAAACGTTGAACTTCAAAAAGCAGGCTACCCTCAGTCTGTCTTAAGTGCCGTGGTCAAGTCCCTGCTACAGAAGCTGAAAACTACCGCTGCGAGTGGGAAAACGCACTCGAAGGAAAGGCAGCGAGTAAAACCAGAAGTAGTACCTTATGTGCACCGTGTGAGCCATAACTTCAAGAAGGTAGCTACCAGATATGGCATTCCGGTTGTCTTTTCGGCTCCCAACAAGTTAGCTCAATGGTGCCCCCGGATCACACGCGAGGGGCAGCGGGGCTGCCAGAAGCAGCACGCCAAACATTTCAGGGACTGCGTTGAAGGGGTGGTCTACGAGATACCCCTAGATTGCGGCAAGTCATACGTCGGACAAACGGGACGTTGTATTAATGACAGACTGAGGGAGCACGCTAATAGCATCGGCAAGTGTGACAACGCGCATCTTCCTGCGCACTGTAAAGCCTGTCGTTGTAGGCCATGCTTTGAACAAGTATTGATTCTTGGCAAAAGTAGGGACCAAACTGCAAGGGAGTTGTTGGAAGCGTTTTGTATTAAAAAGAAAGGGTCTGATTGTGTCAGCGATACATCTATCGTATTATATTCCGCAGAAATGCGCTTCATCCAAAGTATGTTATCATGACCATGTTGTTCTGTCACACCTTGGCTCCCTGCGCATGAGCGGAAGTTGTATTTTCTTCTATACGTTTGTTCAGGCTGTCATTAAACAGTTGGTAGTTTGGCGCTTCACTGTCTCCCTTTCTTCTGTCCCTTTTCAAGAAATGTATTTTGCGCCATAAAGTATACCTAGGAAATTCTGGCCATAGCTCTTGCTTTCCGAAAGTGGCTCCTCCATGTAACAAAAGTTGTCACAGTCGCCGATTCTAGTTCTGTATGCAGCGCGCTTAACGCGTCTACAAATGCGGCAGTTTTAAATGCGTTTTATACATTAGCTCCGCCCCACTTAATCTCAGTTCCTTTAGTATGGCTACCAGGCAATCGAGACATTAATCTTAATGAAATGCTGATTTTTCAGCACGAGCTTCTTTAAAAGGTCCGGTCATATCTGTGCTGCTGGACCTTTTAAAGAAGCTCGTGCTACAGCTCATGCTAAAGCTCGGTCATATCAGTGCTGCCAGAAAGTTTTCTTTGACGGAAGACAAAAAAACCCTCTCATTAGTGAAATCTATACTATATGCATCTAAATTAATCTTTGAACCGATAATGCTGTCCAAACCGGCAGTTCGAAGTATCATTTACAAGGCTGTCTTGCCGTATTACACTACTTAATTCTTACTTGCCCAAGTGTGCTCTGGCGGTATCCCCTTTATGCTTCCTCTGCAATGAGCCGAAATCCATCAATCACTTTGTATTATCGTGTCGGCGGTTTTCTACGCACCGAAAATAATGTTTAGAAATTCCACTTCGAAATCTATGACTGCTTTTATGCAGTACTACATGTATTTTATGTATGTATGTATGTACTTTATGCAGCAGCGGTATTAGGATACAAGGACAGGAACGTTTGCCGAGCCATTTATAATTTTCTCTTTGACACAAAAAGATGACCTTATTAATATTTCGCTTTTTCCATGATTGATTTATTTCTCCTTGGATAAATTTTAAATTTAGAAAATTCGAAGTAAATACATAAGTTCACAGTTATAATATTATTAGCATTACTATTTAAAATGTAACTTGCTCACTTTAACGTTTGTCCTTTACTACTTGCCATTCTTAACTAAGCAAGGCTGACTACCCTATTATAAACTGCTTTATTTTACTTATTACCAGTGTACTTCTCATCCTTCATCATTAGTTTATCTTCCTTATTTATTAATTATTTATTTATTAACTAAATTATTTCATTTCTCAATCATATTACAACCCTGTTCGTGGCCTGGCCCCTACAGTGGGCTCATGCCATTAATTGAGGCTTCATCATCATCTTCTGTCTCCTCAGTTTATGCGATTTTTTGTGTAGACCGGGGATCATCGCTTTCCTGCGGGCGACGATGGATTCTGACCCCGTTGTACGTAGTCCCCACATGTCGCTGTCTTCGACGTCGGCGTCAAGGAAGCGGAACAGCCGAGATGATGACACCGCAAGTGACAGCGCTGAACTGTATACGGCGAGTGGCGACGACAGTGACGACGAATTCATCCCTTTGGCGAAACGCAAGGCGAAGAGGAGCATCCTCGGCGGCGCTTCGCCAGAAAGTACGTCGACAGTGAAGCCTTCCTATAGTCCGCCGTGACACAGCATGCTAGGGTGGTTGCTTGGACTAGTTAGTAATTCGTGATAAAAAAATTATGTACAGCTCGAAGGACAAGGACTCCGAGAGACGACATACACAGCGCTGACTTCCAACAATATTTATTGCGTTGCCACATCGTGTGTATATATAAAATAGGGAGCGTGTGCAGAAAATGAAAGGCAGTCACAAGGGGTGTTCTAACAGCAAGTCACTGTACTAAGAACATGGTCACTTGAAAAAAAAAAGAACAATACGATTTCTATCCTTGAGATACTTGACTTCACTAGGGGTCAGCGCGATAGAAGGGGCACTAACGCACACACTACCAAGTTTTCTGATGAAATCAGCTTCTATAATTTCCCGGGTGAGCTGTGAGCTGTGTGTCGCTAAAACTTCCGTATCTTCAAACAGGGGCACGCAGCCGCAGTCCCGGCAATCGATGCCCAAGTGGCCTTGAACAGTGTTATGGACGTTGTTACAGGGCTCTCTTAAACGATCGTTTAAGCAACTGCCTGTCTGTCCAACAAATTTACTGCCGCAAGACAGGGGAATTTGCTAAACTGCATTCGTTACACATGGCACAAAACGTTTTCTGTGCCCGACAGAACAACAACTCTGACGTGATTTAGGCGCGTTTACACGCTTACAGAGCTTTGCCAGCTTTTCCGGGGCTGAGAAAACGACTGTGATTCCTGCACGCTGCCCAATCTTCTTTAGCCTATGGGAGACATCATGCACATACGGCAGCACTACAAACCTGCGTCTTTGTACTGGCTAGTTCCTTGACTGAGCGGGCTCATCACGTTTTGTGCGCCTCAGAAGCTGTTCCGCTATGGCTAAAATTAAGGCCAAAGGGTAGCCAGCCCAAGAAAGGCGATCAACCTGTCTAGCAAGACTATGTTGCATCTTGTGTGAGCAAGATTTATTGAGGCTGTTAATGATGCATAACTTTATAATGCCTCGTTTAACGAGTTTTGAGTGTGCCGAGTTAAAGGGCAAGAGTGGCTTCTTACTATAAAGTTATGCCGTCCCGCGGTGTGGGAGCCCCACATCATTGTGTCAATATATGCACTAAAAGGCAAGAAAAGCCAGGTTTCTTTACCTTCAGAAAGAGTGAAGTCACTATGAGCAACAGTCATTTACAACTTGTGGTACTATCATTTTTGGAATTTATGCACGAAGTCCTTTTTACACTGTATTGCAAGTGAATATAGCCTTCTTGGTGGGAAGCCTCTTGTGTTGCATTTGTGCCAGTACAAAATACAAGGACACCACCGCAGTTTAATATGGTGGACTAGTCCTCACCCACACCTCGTGAGCATCACGGTATTTGTGTTAAGTGCTGCAGCTAAAATAGACTCCACAAAAAAAAAGAAACACCAGCAATTTTAAGTACTCAAGACAGTATGCGCCTATTTACAGAGTCTGTATCTGAAATTTCTACACAAGTGAAACAAAGAATTCCCCTACCAGCAACTACTATCGAATGTTAAGTGTGAACATCGCTTACGGTGAGAGCAAAACAGAGAGACAGTAGATCATGTCCGTCCCTCGAACTCTGCATTGCACTATCGTCAAATAAGCTACGACGGGATGCTGATAGGTGTCTACCTGATCCCTGCTTTTGTTATGGCACTCGTGTGCGTGTTTACCGGGTGTACAGATAAGCAGTCTACTGCAATGATGCATTAGCCACTTCTGTGTTTGTATAAGGCTTCTCATTCTGTACCATTGACGCGCTTTCATGTGCTCCAAACTTCTTAGTGCAATTTTGAGACCACAGCCCTGCTGCTTGCGCTGCTGTGTGACACGTCATTTGTAAACACTTAATACCTCCTGCTCTCAATCCCTATGCTTTGGGTTGCTTTCTCATTTTGTGTGCATGCCAAATGTCCTGCTCTGTATGGGTGTGGGCTGCTGTGTGGACAACATAGAAAAGGCCAATTGTCCTACTTCCAAAAAGATGTTCCATTATTCATGAGTTGCATGGGTCAGTGACCACTGTTCATTTTTGGTGAACATTGTGCTTTTTTTTTCTTGTCTGCTGCTTTGTTTCCTTGAATGGGCATTGGATCTTTGCATAGCAGATGTGCTTCAGTTTCACATGCAAGGCCTTTTTGTGCACTCAGCTTGTGGTTTCGTAGGTCTGACCATTGCAGCCTCCTTGATTTATTGACTTCAGCTTTTAGGAAAAGGTGTCGTCTAAGTAACCATGAACAAAACATGGAGAGTGCACTGTTTCTTTGCAGCGTAAAACCAGTGCAGGCTACATAGTTTTTTGACATTTGCTGAGCTACTACAAGTTCTGTGCTAGAGGTGCAGTACTTGTCTGTGCATGTTTAAACTGAACTTGCATTTTTATTATGTTAACATCCTTGACTCAATAGTGTTGTGGCATGAAGTCATCAGCAAAGGCAGCAGTTATGCCACTCCTTGTTCCGCATTTTGTGAGTTGTTTCAGTGGCATTGTGGGAACGTTCTCCGTGTGCAGTCATTCTGTTCACCTGTACTTTATTTATATTTATTATTAAGCCAAGTGAGTGGACCACCTGTGGGAGGGTCCATATTCCTTTTGAATGCTCTCATCTGCATAGTGTGTATATGGCTAGGGCAAAAGAGCAGAAGAGTGTGTACCGCCGGTACATGTTCATGCAGTGATGTATGTCTATTGACAAGAAAGAGCTTTGTTGTGGTGCCCGCCCTATGGCATGTGCACATGTATGGCAGCCTAAAAGCTGTGGAATTAATAAACGTACTTTTAATTTAGGGCTGAAGTGTTTTGAAGCATGTTCTGTTTGCCTAATAAAGGAGTACTGAGACATATTTTCGTAGTTCTAGACGCTCTACCACGTGTTTCTTTCACGCAAAAGGCTGGCACTTACTAAGTATGAAGATTGGGAAAGACCTGGAAAGTACTGTAATGTGCCAGTGAAGCTGGAATCTTCAACATTAACATGCCATCATGACAGAGAGCAAGATTTACTGATGTGTACCAACGAGGCTAGTTATGATGACGTGGCTGGTAAAAGAAGTAGCCGAGAGTGCCAGCACATTTCTTTTGACCGTGCTTGCCTGTGGCAGCTAGAACGATCGCAGGAATTGAGCCAATGCGCTGTGACATTGTATGGCGTGTACACCTGATAGTTACTGAAACTGAAAGTGGTTTGTGGATACAAGTATTATGTATATTACTGTAGCCGCTTTGACACTAGTCAGTATTTTTCTTGCAGTTTAGAGGTCTCGCACCTTTATTTTGCCTTAATCCGCCAGTGCTGTGAGAGGAGGCTTGGTAAGTCAGAGAAGGCGCAATAACAAAAAAATGGGTGGCAAAGCCACCTTGAAGTTCCCACACCAGCTTGGAATTCCCACACTAGCTTGCTGTACTGATTCTGACAGTGACTTCTTGGGCTTAGCTAGAAGGGCCTCTATTTGTCTTCATTTTTACTGCATGATGGACTACCTCACAATCTACAGATGCCAAAGATTCAACTGAGCAAGTATCCCAAATTTCAGCTGCACCAGGGCCAGCCCAAATACGAGAAAATAAATAGAAGTATGTGACGTCACACTGATGCACTGCGGCTAAACTTCCCGCTCGAAATTGTGAAAAGAAATGCAAGTTCATTTTCATTGCACATGTCAACATGAAAAAAACAGAAATAGAGTTTCGAAACAATACTTTAACAAATTCTAACTGATTAACTGTAATTCTTTTGCATGAGTTTTTATTGCAGCGCATTTGCAAGGGTACAATTTGCACACAGCCTGTAGAAAAGGAAAACAAATTCTTAAAAGTATTGTTATAATATCGCAGATATATGCGGTCATAATTAACCCCCTTTGGTCTTCGGCCATTAGGAACAGTAAGGCAAACATGAACAGGTGTGGTAATAACTAATTATGGAGATGGTTGGTAGATTGGTGTGGATGAAGTAGCCGACCAATTCCAGCTTTGGAATATTATATGGCAAAGTACAAGAAGAAAACAAAGCATTTAAGATCTCAGGGCTTCTTGGCCTGAGCTAGTGAGCACCATTTCACCGGGAAAGTAAGCATTACTGTGTCAAGAAATTTTGGAGCGCAGCTCAGGCGGCCATTCCTGCATCGAGCATCGGCCTAACCGAGCGAACGAAATGACTCAAAGATGGAAGCGAACGCGGGCGCAGCGCAGGATAAAAGACGGGAGGAGGAAAGCGGAGATGAGGGTGCAGCGGTGCCTGGACGGGGAAAGCAGAGGAGGTCACTGGGAAAGCTTAGTGTGGTGACGATGATCATTAGATGGCGCCAGAGTAGCGCGCGTCGTCTGGGAGTTCTGTTTGCTTCAGCTGCTCTGAATCACGCCCACGTGTCAACCACGTGCTCCCTCTCACGATCGCTCGTTGCAAACTTCGCACCGTTTGCAACATGCTGCATGAGACAGATTGTCCGCGTCAGCCAAAATATCGCGAACTGAAAACACGTACAGAGCTGAGCTCAAATTTCGCTTTAGTGAGTATCATAATCATCGGCGATATTGCCATTGTCTTTTTAATTTCAGATGAGTACGAAAAAATAGGTCGAAAACATTTGAAAGTAAAATAAAGAAAAGGCAGAACTTTAAAAAAATTCTGCAGAACCCATACACTGTGTATCTATGTAAGCGAAGCTTTCTGTGTTGTTTCCTTTGATTGACGATAATTAGCGGAGATGTTGACGGCGAATGCCTAATTTCTTCAACGTTTTGTCCGACACGAGAGTGGTGAGTTGATATTAAACGTTACCTTACGTGCACGACTGCTGTTTGTCTGCGCAGTACACAAAACACAGAAGGAGGGGTGTTTGCTGGAGGCGTTATTGTGCGCCATATTTCATAACCTCCCAGGGGGTTGAGCATTGTCGTTACCTCCCATGGCACATCCTAGCATGGCAGAAGCATTAAACTTGAATTGGGTTATGGGGTTATACGTGCCAAAACCACAATCTGATTATGAGGCATGCCGTAGTGGCGCATTCCAGATTAATTTTCTCACCGTGGTGTTTTTTAACGTGTTGCTAAATCAAAGTGCGTGAGCGTTTTTTTTCTTTCGCCCCTGTCGAAATACGGCTGTCTCTGTCAAATACGCGACCTCGAGCAATGCCATAGCCGCACAGCTATCGCTGCGGGCACAGAAGTGTTGATTTGACGTGCGACTGCTTCCGTTGTGCCGCCTAGACCCTGCGGTGCGCTTTAATTAATGCGGGTCTACTTCTGCACGCCCTGCATAAGTGGTCCGCTAGAGATATTTGCATGGCTTTGTTTTTCAGAAATAGCAGGAACGCATAGTACCGTACCTTGAACTTATGTTTATCCAGCCTTTCCTTGCCTTATCATGTCACATTTTCCCTATCAAGCCTACCCACCCCCCCTTGTATTTGTATGGGAACAGCGAGCGAAGAGATGCAAGGCTCTCATTCCCTCATTTCGCGACTGTGTCGGTACTACCCCTACTCTGCCTCCTCCCCCCTTCCTTTCTTCCATTCTCTCTAGCTTCCCTCTGGACTTGCAGGTTGGTAGAAAGGTGAGTGCTTGCAGTGGGTCACGAATAATTACAGCTGTATAGTGGCAATGTGGCAACGGCCCATGAGCTCCAGAGAGAAATGTGCAAATTCGACGCGGTGCGCTCCAAACGAGTTCCTCGTGTCTGTTTTCTTCTCTGCCACTCCCCTTCCCTGTATATACACGCTCTGAACCATCCCCCTACATAGTGAGCTGGAACGCAGCAGCTACAGCTAGAGCCCCTTAGCTTAGCCATAGCAGCCTTAGCCATTGCAGCAGCAGCAGGAAAGTCGAAGGAAAAAGCAAATTAACCTTTGCTTTAAAATATATATCTAATTCCAGGATGAAGAAATTTGAAAAGTACACGTGCCTGGTCGTTGTAGAGATATTTCAGGAATTTTCGGATCTTCAGAAATCCGTAGGAATTTTAGCTGAACATATTTACCGTCTGTTAATTCCGGATACTACAAATTGTAAAAGAGGCAGAACACAATAGAAAAGGCCCCATATTCTGTCTCCAATTTGTCGTCCTGGGCTGCTAGAGACGCTGCGCTGCGTCCGCCAACGCTCATTGGCTGAAAGCAGCACCTCCGAAGTGCTAACTGGGACTACATATTGAAGACACCCATTCCTGGTGCATTGCTAGCGGGGAGCATGTGCACGAACACCACGGATTGCAATGAATGTAAACCTATGGCCTCCGAGATCGGGCACAGCGCGGTCTCCAAGATCCTGCGCTTGCCGCCAAATTTCCGAAGTCATTGTAAACCAAGCGTCCAGCTGAGATATATATGTCCAGAAGAGTTCAGTAAGGAGAAAAGACGAAACTAGTGTGCTCGGTCGTAGTGTTCGCAAATAACTTCAAGGGATTGGGAATCGAGATTCCCCGTCCGTCGTTTGTGTTGCCGAGGTACGTCGGGAGTACAGCGCCACCAGAATGAGGCATACGTGCAAGCACGCCAGTATCTATGGGTTTATTAATATTAGGACGTAACTGAAGGCGGTTTCTCACGTTGGTAATGTAGCCACATGAAGCACGTGTTCAGGCTGTGAAGAAGAACATCCTGAGGTAGCGAACGATGCCGAGCATTGTATCCTGGTCCTTGGGCATTTGCTTTACCAAGCACTTCTGTTGGTGAAAGCGAGAAACGTGAAAGAAAAGAAAAAAAAGGCCAAAAGAAATTAGTGTCTTCGTTGGGGTGTTTAGGCGCCTATTACTGTCGCATATCGAAAGCGAAAATGTTGCTATGTCATGCGGCATGTTTTCGCATGGGCACTCGATGAATTCATGGGCACACTTTGCGTGTGTTTCGCTCGAGTGGTTGTGGTATTTGGCAGCAAAAGAAAAATCAAGAGTACTACGCTGTTACAACTGAAAGATTTTTTTTACTTCAGATTTCACCTATCTGAAGTTAACAATATACTGTACAGGCCGTGTTCTATTCGAGATGATAAGTTGCAGACATATAATAACCCGGTGCTCCAATCAACATGTATAGTTATGTTCGCTCAAATTATTCTATCGCTTGCAGCATGATGACTTACTTAACAGTCAATAAAGCCCTGGAAGAAATTTTGAAAATATGAGCTTTTCGCCATGCGCATATCATCGGTTAGAGCCTATGGACAAAACTAAAAGGTAATTCGTTGTTCCAGTGCTTCGAGCGAGAGTACGGTAAGTCAACTTACGCGTTTGCGTGGATCGCGCCTGAGTAAATGCGCGGTGAAATATTCGAAAATGTCAGAATAGAGACACGCGTTTGACCGAGGAAAAATGTCATTTGCCAATTGCGTAATGATGCGTATATATATTGTAAGAGAAGGTTTAATCGGAGGACTCTTCTTTATTCTCCCGAGTGAGAGCGCCACTACAAGGCCCTAAAACAGTGATGATGAGTATCTACAGATGAGAATATGAAGCGTATGAATAATGCTCACACTAATTTCTCTGCGCGCGGCAAGTGGTGAGCCATGCCTCGGCTTAGCCAGGAGGGAAACGCCGAACGAATCGTTTGAGACTCGATAGGTGAACGATTGAACAACATGGTCACAATTAGCACGTGACCGGGGTCGTTGTAGAAGTATGGGAGAGGCCTTTGTCCTGCAGCGGGCGTAGCCAGGCTGCTGCTGCTGATGATGATGATGACGATGATGACTAGTGCACGAATCGCGTTTCGTGCCAGTAACGGGTGTGGCCACGGTCCGAGTATCTTTGACTCGGTGAACGGTCTTGAGTCCAGTCGGTGTAAAATTGCCCGAAGAGAGAGGCGTTGTACATCGTAGCGAGGGCAGGTACACTTAGGTGCTCGATGGTTTCCTCGCAGCCACAGGAGTCGCACATCCTGCTCTTGGCCATTCGCAGACGATAGGAGTATGCGTTCGTGAATGCAGCTCCTAGCCACAAGTGGCACAGCAAGGTTGTTTCGTCGCGTGAAAGGCTAAATGGCAGTTGAAGCCGTAGCGTGGGGTTCAGTTTATTTAATGGGCAAATGAAGGCACTTGAACTCCAGAGATCTTGGGACTTTTTGCGTGGAAGTAGGCGAAGTTCTCTGGCAGCGTCCGACCTCGCCAAAGGTGTTGGACGCTTTTGGGTATGTTCGTGGGCAGAGCGGGCAGCCTTATATTATGGGGTTTTACGTGCCAAAACCACTTTCTGATAATGAGGCATGCCGTAGTGGAGGACTCCGGAAATTTCGACCACCTGGGATTCTTTAACGTGTACCTAAATCGAAGTACACGGGTGTTTTCGCATTTCGCCCCCATCGAAATGAGGCCGCCGTGGCCGGGATTCGATCCCGCGACCTCGTGCTCATCAGCGCAACACCATAGCCACTGAGAAACCACGGCGGGTCCGGGCAGCCTTGTCAGCTAGGTTGCTGCCAACGATGCAACAGCGAGCAGGAATCAATTGAAATATGTGCTCTCTTTCCAGAGTATGGTGGTGCACTTCCCTCATGTCAGATATCATCTGCTCGTAAGTTCTGTGATGTAAAACAGACTTGATACTGTGAAGAGCTGCCTTAGAATCACAAAACACGGCCCATGTCTCTGTTGGCTCTTTGGTGACGTACGTCATAGCGGCATGGAGAGCTGCAAGTTCTGGCGACGTAGATGTAGTCATGTGTGAAGATTTGAATCTAACTGTAGCCTGCTTAGCTCGAACGACGGATGCGGCAGTTGAGCTGGTAGGTGAGGTCGAACCATCGGTATATATATATATATATATATATATATATATATATATATATATATATATATATATATATATATATATATATATATATATATATATATATATATATATATATATATATATATATATATATATATATATATTTATATATATATGTGTGTGTGTGTGTGTGTGTGTGTGTGTGTGTGTGTGTGTGTGTGTGTGTGGTCATGATACGCCTGGTGCAGTAAGAGGAGCGTAAATTGCTTAAGAGTACTCCGCAGTTTGTTGGATAGCAGTGTTGTGAGCAAACGTCAAAAAAGTTAAAAGTTTGTCCTAGTTGTCGTGGTTTCGCCCGATATGCATTGATATATCTGTCAGTGTGCTATGAAATTGCTCTGTTAAGCCATTTGTTGAGGGTGATATGCGGATGTCTTCTTAAGAACTGTGCCACGAGCTCCGAGCACTTCGATTATTGTTGACATAAAAGTCTTGCCGCGGTCACTTAACAATACACGAGGTGCACCATGACGCAGCGCAATGGCATAGCGAGAAGTCGGCAACGTCTGAGGCCGAACTAGAGCGTAGAGGAGCGGTCTCTGCGTGACGTGTCAGATCGTCAACAGCTGTCACGATCCATATATGACCTGCCAGCGTTATGGGCAGAGGGCCGACTAGGTCTATTCCAACGATGGCAAAGGGTTTCTCGGGACATGGAATGGGCCGTAAAAGGCCAGCAGGAGGTTAAGTAGATCGTTTCCGCCATTGACACTGGACGCAAGAAGCGACGTACTTGGCCACGAAGGTACACATGCCTGGCAAAAGAAGCCGCTCCTATTGCGGTGGTATGTTTTGTGGAAACCAAATTCCCAGCAGATGGGTCGTCGTGAAAGGCTTCAAGAACTTGTGTGCGCAGCGGACGTGGAAGAACAGCTACACAGCGGTGTCAGTCGGAGTTGTACATCTAGCGGTGCAGCGCGTCGTTGTCGAGCTTAACCAGTCGCAGTTGTCGACGTAATCTGGCATTTGGTGCAGAAGTAGTGCCGCACAGGCGTTGGGTAATGCTGTTGCAGTAAGGATGAGAACGTTGACACGAGGCGAGCTGAGGGACGCGATTGGAAGGTAACGTGCCAGTAACCGCTAGGGGTAATAACGGAAGACGGAAGAGGAGACTTAGTCTCATCATCAAGTGGCGAGCAATGGAGAGACGTGCTCGAAGATAATAGTGGCAGGGGGCAGCGAGAGAGAGCGTCGGCATCTGGATGCTTTTTGCCAGACTGGTAGACAAAGTCAAAATCGTACTCTTGTAATCGGACCACCCAGTGACCAAGGCGTCCCGAGAAATTTTTCATTGACGACATGCAGCATAAGGCATGCGGGTCGGTTATGACCGTGAAGTGGCGTCCATAAAGGTATGGTCGAAACCTGTGTATGGAACAAACAACTGCGAGGCATTCCTGCTCAGTGATCGAGTAGTTCTTTTCGGTAGTCATGAATGCGCGACTGGCATAAACAACAACTCGCTCTCGTGTAGTGGTATCACGCTGTAGAAGGACAGCACCGATCCCGTGTCCACTAGAAGTTGGTGCGTTCTCATCGAGAGAGAGAGAGAGAGAGAGAGAGAGAATAAACGTTTTTATTGGGTGAATGCAGCTTTGGTTCTCATCAAAATGACATTGGACAGGGTTGGTGGTTAATGCTTGCTTGAGAGCTTGGAAAGAAAGTTCGCAGTCGTCTGTCCAAAGGAAAGCAGTGCCTGACGTCAGCAACTTGTGCAGCGCCGACGCCATGGCAGCAAATTGACTGATGAAGCGGCGGAAGTAGGATGCCAGGCCCAAGAAACTTCTTAATTGTATTTGATTTTCAGGGCGAGGGAAGCGAAGCACGGCAGCAACCTTGTCGGAATCTGGTTGAATGGCATTTTTACTGATAAGGTGGCCCAACACTTTGATGATCTTTTTGGCAAAATGGCATTTCTTTGTGTTGAGTTGGAGTCCAGCGTTGGAAATGTATGTGAAAACTTCGTCCAAACGTTCAAAGTGCTGACGAAAAGTTATAGAAAAAAAGTACGATGTCATCTAAATAACACAGACAGGTCTTCCAATTGATGTCGCGTAAAACTGTGGGGATCATGCGTTCAAATGTTGCAAGAGCATTACGTAAACCGAAGGGCATGACGTTGAACTCGTGAAGACTATCTGTTGTTGCAAAGCAAACGCTGTCTTGCCCTTGTCCGCTTCGTGTATGGGTAGTTGCCAGTACCCACATCGGAGGTCTAGACTCGAGAAGTATTCTGCACCCTGGAGGGAGTCAATGTCATCGTCGATTCTTGGCATCGGATATACGTCTTTGTGGGTGACCTTATTAAGTGCTCGATAATCGACGCAAAATCGTAGAGAGACTTCTTTCTTGCGGACCAACACAACAGGAGAGGACCGAGAACTGGACGATGGCGGAATGATGTCTCTTTTGAGCATGTCATGAACGTTATCAGCAATGATTTTCCGTTCTGAGGAAGACACGCGATACGGGCAGCGGCGTACAGTCAAACAACCTTAGGTTCCGATGCCATGCACTGTGATGGAAGTACGCCCCTAAAGCTTGGAGTAAGCGTCCAATTAGGGGCTGTGTTTTTGCAGTAGTGCCAAAAGGTCTTCTTTCTGCGCTGCAGTCAGATCGGGATTTATCGCGGCCGTTAAAGCAGCGGCAGCAACGTGATCATCAGTTGTGGTAGACAAAGAAGGTGATTCAGTGTGAAGCGCTACCAGCGAAAGGAGGTTCGGTGTCAGAAAAGGATGTCACAGTGGTGCCCTGGGACAGCACAACTGGCAAACAAGTAGGGTTACGAACAGCGACGAACGCTCTACCATCCTGAAACCGCACCAGGCTAGGAGTAAGGCTAAGCCCACCAGAAATACAGCGACCGCTCGGCGCAAGGAACACATCGCCATTAACAATCGTGTCAGAAGTCAGTGCGAGAATATGCTCATTGCCCGCGGGAATGAAACAGTTGGTAGACGTGACGAAACGTAGGCTGTAAGCATCGACAGCGGACGAAGATTCAGTGTCGGTCATATGAATAGTTCGCTGACGGTAAGAGATGAAAACTGAGGCCGACGACAGGAAGTCCCATCCCTGGACTGAATGTGGGAAACTGAATGTGGGGAAGGATGCCATCAATGAAACACGCACAGTGCAAACACCGGAGAGCTAAGCAAGAACTGCATTCGAACAACGAAGGGGAGGGCCATTATAAGGTGTCTTCACTTTTCGCAATCGAGAACACAAGTCAGTACTTATAAGGGAAAGCGATGCACCTGTGTCAACCAAGGCTTCAGTTCGGACACCTTCAACATACCAAAGGTACATTTTTCGTGCGCTCTGGAGGAGGTTCACGTCGTTCAAAGGATGCAGGTTTCTTCATGAAGCTGCAGCTTATAGTTTTCCGGGCGGTGTTCAGAGGACGAAGTAGCCGGTCAAAGAGGGGAAGAGGAGCGCCGCATCGGTGATGGAGAGTGACGACGCGGGAAACGCAATGAACGGGCAGCGCTGAATTCCTGCGGAGATTGGGAACGTCGTGGATAATAATCGTTGTAAGAACACCGACGTTGTGGTACAGGGCCAGAAAACTCATCCCTTTCAAACCCGTCATAGCCCCGCCTTTCACCTTGCTGACGGCGTCGGCAAAACCTTGAAATGTGGCCACGGATGCCGCAATAGTAGCAAACCGGTCGAGATGGGCTCCATGCATTGTAAGACAGAAGAGGTGGTGGTCTTGTAGTGATAGGATTCAGGGACCCGTGCGTTGCATGTTCCTGTTGTGGTGGCTGCTGGGAGGGTGGCACTATAGAGGCAACCTGAGTGTAAGTTGGCGTAAGGATAGGGTGCGGTCTCGGGACTTGCGAGCAGGTCGCGGCAGCTATCTCTTCACGATATGGCATCGGCCGCCACCAAAAGTCATATGGACTTCAGGAAGGGTTGACGAAGCCTGGGCGTGCAGTTCCTCACGGATGAAGGAGCGAATCAAGGCACGTAGTTCAGTGTCGTTGGACGCCTCGAAATCAGATGTGTCAGGGTGTAAGCGGAGCATATGAAGCTCATCGACACGCTGACACGTACTGATGATGTCTGCGACGGTAGTGAGATACAGCACTACAAGAGCATTGAATGCCACAGTCCCAATACTCTTGAGCGGGTGGCGTACACGGTTACTCTCTGCCATCTAGGTGTTCACGCGGCGGCAGAGGGTGAAGACAAAGTGTACGAAGTGTACACCTCTATGTACGAAGTGTACGACTCGCCCGAGTGCTGAACACGCTCAGCAAGCTTCTTCTTGGCGAAATCGTAGCGGACCGACGAGTTCGCGAAAATATGGCCTAGGTGGTGTTTAAAGGAGCTCCAGCTGACGAAATCGAGCTCATGATTGTAAAACCAAGTTTTTGCGACGACGGTTACAAAGAAGGCGTCGTGAGCGAGCTTTGCAGATTCGTTCCAGTGGTTAAAGTCACTCACGCGCTCGTATAGCTCCAAGCAGTCTTCAACGTCGTCACCTGCAAGTCCAGCAAACACCGGCAGATCCTTCTGAGGGGTGGTAACCGTCCAAGAAGGGGTTTCCGCAGGAGCAGGCAAGGTAGGTGTCGCGGTACTGGCTTGCTGGTCTTGGGCATGGTCGAGTGCAGTTGGTAGAGGCGGCGACACGAGCGGAGCTCCAGGGATGCAGCGTAGGTGAGGCTGGAGAGAGACCGGGAGCGAGAGGACGAAGGAACGGGACAGCACACTACACCACTTCTAAGAAAACGTTTAGGCGGTCAGACTCTTCTTTATTCCCCCGAGTGAGAGTCCTACCAGCAGGGCCCAAACGGTGATGGTGAGTATGTACAGATGAGAATATGAAGCGCATGAATAATGCTCACAATGTTCATTGATATCGACTCTATCGACGCCTCCGCAGTATGACTGGGGGCGAACGACTTGCGACGTGTCTGAAGCACTACCTTAATGGCAGCCATACATTAGACAAGCTTATCTCTGTATCGAACTTAATATTTGCCTACAGGGCTATATTTTGAGAGACGCTTTTCTGTAGTGCACATCCAGCTCATTTCAAGAATAAACGACCGTTAATTACCACTCTATTTATGACATTCAATTTTGAGTGAAAGATAATCTTGCTTGCCGGTAAGTAAGCAACCGCACAGCTCTACCCAGCATGGTGGTGTTGTAGCACAAACTCTCGCGTACTTCAAGCAACTTCAAGCATTTGCTTTCATAGGCGACAGCCCGTAACGGCGTGTTCGCGTCTGCTCTGAATTGAAGACAGCCCATGCGCGTGGTCAAGAATTACTAGAAAAAGAAAAATTTCTTAAAGCTTGCTTCTGTGCAAAACAGTATGCGTGTGGAGTAGCCATCTCCTTTCACAGCTTCATCATTATTATTCTGAAATTGAGATTATCTGTATTGGAAGCAGTTCTCCGGATGCAACCAATAACGTTTCCAGCGCAGCGGCAAACACCGTTGTGCGCAAGCAAGCACTACCCAAGTAACTAAGAATAAATCATCTGCCGTGATTGAATGCGAGCTCTCTCGAATCTGTAGTATTGGTGCTGAACTGATTGTATACCATGAGGAGGCGTATGTGCACACGCTAATGGGGGCCGAGTGCCGTACGACGCACCGTGCGAAGAAGATGTCCTCAACCACAGAATGGCTGACCTAAAGCCACTTGATCAGCTTACGCTTTAGCGGTAGTAGTATGGAGGGGCTCTAGACTAGCTCATCGTCCAGCAGGTTACTCGCGGGTCCAATCGGGCGCGGTGCCATTGGGGATTGGGAACGTCCGCATATCCGTCCCCTGTAGCACCTCGGGCTTTTCGCACTCGCGAAGTGCCCTGTGGCCTAATATTTACCACTCTCGCTGCTGCCTCTCGTTTTCTGCAAACGTTTGTCTGGTCGTGCGTAATGAAGTCATTGGGCTTATAGTAGCGCCATAGCTTCTGGGGCTTACCTTGATACTGGCTGTCAATGGTTCGACGTCCTTCCATATATCTTCACTGAAGAGCTCCTGCGTAGGTTTGTAAATCAATCAATCAATCAATCAATCAATCAATCAATCAATCAATCAATCATGTTTACTTAACGTGCCCTGGTACAACCCTAAGGTCTGAGTGCTGGCGCACGCACACACTAAAATACAAAAGAAAGAAAACAAAGAACACTGCAGGACAATATAATTAAAAGAAGCAATGAATAAAAAGAACTATTCAAAAAAGAGAGCAGATAAAACAAAGCGCAATGGAAACACAAAAGGAGAAGAAAGAGAAGGCAGCTTAAGAATGCACGAAATGAGGACATAACAAGGCAAAGCTCGGAAAGGAACGATGACAGCGAGGTATGAAAAATATCAAGATCTTGAAGTTAAGCGTTATAAGGACTGTGTATTCTGTGGACGTTTGCGTGTTGTTGATAACAGGCAGGAACATGGAAAGGTCTATGTTCTCTGGTGATCTTGCTCGGAAAACGAAGCATGATACAACTGAGATGTTCCGTGCAGGTAAGGACATGTGTGAAGGAGTTTGAAGAGAAACAGAAGGTCAGCGCGATTACGTCGGCAGCAAAGTAAAAATAGTGACAATAATCAAACAGTGTTACAACAAGGTCAAAGGCCAGTGTTTGCAAAGCAGTGGTGATATATGCCTAGAAACGTTTTCTAGACCCAATCTATAATGTCACTGTTGGATCTGGAAAAGCCATTCCGGACGACCAACGCATATTCAAGTTGAGGAAGACCGATAGCTGTGTATAACTTGCGGAATGGTGCAGAAGACTTGAATTCCATCGATAGTCTGCAAACACAGTTAAGAGAGCGCATACCCCTCATAGCAACGCGATTAGTGTGGGCAGAAAAGTGTAAGATTGTATCAAAGAGTACATCGAGATCATTGATCTCAAAGACCTTACAAAATGGTACAGAATCTAAAGAATAAGAAAAAAGAAATGCTTGCTGTCTTGAGTGTCAAATTCATGACATTGGTCTTAGCTGCATTGAAGGAGAGGTTATTAACTCTGCACCATTTGGAAAAGCAAAGTGGAGGGGGAGGAAAGCGGTGGTGAGCTCGAGCACGTACGCGGAGGGCCTGAGCAGTGAGTGGCAGACTGCATCAAAGGCTTTCCTCAGGTCACAGTAAACGGTGTGAATTTGCCCCCTTTGAGGTACCGGCGCGGAGATCTGTGTCATGAAACTTGCGAGGTTTGTGAAAGTAGAGCGGTCGGTGAAAAGTCCATGTTGATTCAGAATCAGTGAGTTCTTCCCAGTAAAATACAATATGTTGTGAAGAGGAAGCTCTAAAAACTTAGACGAGGCACAGGGAAGAGAAGCCGAGGGATAAATAGAGATATCGGTTTTCCAGCCAGGCTTAAATACTGGAAAAACATGAGCAGTTTTCCACATGTGAAGGAAAGTGGCAGTAGTTAGATTTGATAAATATAGATGTCAATACTGGAGCAAATATACTGCCGTAGAGAGAGAGAGCGAAAGAGAGAAGGCAGAGAGGTTAACCAGGCAATAAAGACGACAATGAGTGAGAGGAGAGAAAGAAAAAGGAATGAAAAAAGGAAGAAAAATAGAAAAATCTTATAAGCTATTAGAATTACGGAGGGGATGCCATCAGGGCCGCAGGTTCGGTAAGGCTCATGCGCTTAAGGCATTAATGGTCGATGAGCTTTTCAACAAACAACACAGCACTATATGTTGGAACCGTCGTGAGGTGCTGACTGACTCCAGCGTTCGGTCCTGCAACTTTATTTAATGATGAGATATGGCCAGAAAAACAATCTGCGACTGCTCGGACTTCTGCTCTTCTGTAGAACCAGGAAGGCCAAAACAGTCTGCACGTATATTAGAACGCTTACGGACGTACTTACAAAATTCCGTCAGTCGGTCAGAGGTGCTCTTTTCCAAGGATGCAGTATATGAGTCTTGATCCCGCTTATAGAGGCGTTTAGAGGGCTCTCGAAAAAAGTGGGATTTCCCTCCACTCCTTAGGCAGAGGAATACTAGAATTTTGGTGCGCGCGATCGTTTTTCTTTTTTTTTTTTCAGGGCAATTCTGAGTTCAGATGAGAACCAGTGAGGATATTTTGAGCGTTTAGGTCTGTACTGGGAAATGTATATGCGCATAGTGCTAAAACGAAGCTCTGTAAACTGATCTACTTGGTCATGAGCTTCTTTTTTGTCTGTAACCAGTGACCAATCGGCGGTGGATAAGAAATCACATAAACCAAGATAATCACCCCGCCTGAAAGCAAAGCGAAAGGATTCATTTATGCCAATGAAGGAGCTCTGCTTCAGGGCTGACACAGAGGCAGCGATCTTAAGTGACGGATGAAACTTAGCAGGACGAACAACGGACATGTCAAAACAAAAAACATCAAGAACTTGAGCATTCCAGATGCACATGAGTTGCCACATGAGTTGGTGATCAAGTTATGCTGCTGAAGGGAACAGAAGGACGGAAAGTCCAGCAACAAGCTGCATTTCTTCTCTGTGTAATGATTGTCATGCGAATATCTAAGCGTGTTCCAATCAATTCCAGGTGTATTAATATCACCAAGAAGAATTACTCTGTGCATGCTATGTGAAGATATTAGGAGGAAAGAGAAAAGTAGGAGGCAGGGAGGTTAACCAGAGTAACGTCCGGTTGGCTACCCTACACCGGCGGAATGGGAAAAGGGGAAAACAAAGATCACAGGGAGAAAGAGTAGGGAAGGAAAGAAGGAAATTGCGTCGAGTTCGCTGACGCGTGTGGTCTTACAGAAATTGCATTAATAGTCACAGATGGTCGCACAAACCCGTCGTCCTTAAAAAACACAAAAGCGCCTTCACCGCTTCATGGGCCGACGGGCGATGGGGGCGGTGTTCCAGCAGCACCTGCACAGAAAGCGGCCAATTGTCCAGTTTTTGGAAAGCTTTGGCAAGTTCTTGCCTCTCTGGGGCATATCTTGGACAGTGGCACAGTAGGTGGGTGATGTTTTCTTCGGTGCCACAGACCTCGCATGCTGCACTGTTAGTCACTCCAATTAATGTAGAGTATGCCTTTGGGAAGGCAACTCCTAACCAAAGGCGACAGAGAAGCGTAGCTTCACGTCGGGGAAGTCCGAGTGGAGGTCGGAGTTGCAGGGAGGGGTTTAATCGATGCAGTCCTGTAAGTCTTAAGTTTGGCGAGTTTCACTCGGTCAGTGTGAGACTGCGTGCCAGGTGTCGAAGCTGCCTTGCAGCGTCAGTCCTCGAAAGCGGAATTGGAACGCTGTGCTCTTCTTGATGTGCGGTGCGAGCAGCGTTATCGGCGGAATCATTGCCACTGATTCCACAGTGGCCAGGTACCCATTGAAAAACGACCTCGTGGCCTTTTTGTTGGACATCATGGTGAAGTTTCACGACTTCGTATGTCAATTGGTCATGACATCCATGTCGGAGAACTGACTGCGTGCACTGTAATGCCGGTTTTGAATCACAGAACACAGCCCATTTTCTAGGTCTTTCAGAACCAATGAATTCCAGTGCTCGACGCAGGGCCGTTAGTTCTGCCGCCGTTGAGGTCGTGACATGCGATGTCTTGAAGCGCAGTGTCATTCCTCGCTTTGGTGTAACCACGGCACCACCAGAACTGCACGACGTAGTCGATCCATCGGTTATATGTTCACGTGGTCGCTGTACTTTTCATGCAGGAGTAAGCTCAGCTATTTAGGGAAGGGCCAGGTAGATCTGTCTTCTTCTGTAGTCCCGGAATCATGATATGTACTTGTGGACGGCTCAAACACCACGGAAGAAATGCTGGCTTCGCCGCAGGTGCGTACCCTGAAGTAAACGACGCACGATGTGCACTGACAGTACCGCTAAATGTCGAGCAGGGCATTGCAACAGTGAGGCTCGCCAAGTGGTGGGAAGGGGTCCTAGCATAATGCCTGAGATGCATACGCATTGTCTCAACGGTAATGTGCGTCGTGATTGGGTAATCCTGCCCAAGGGCAATGGTTTCAGCCGTTGATGCACTGCGTGGTAAACCAAGACATATCTTAAGGGCTTGGGCTTGAATACTCTGAATCGTACGGAAGGTAGTCTTGCAGGTGTTGGATATTGCAGTCAGGCTGTATCACAGGAATCCAACGAACAACGCCATGTACAGCTGTAACACAGCGTGTATAGATACTCCCCAACTTTTTCCTGCAAGGAACCTGAACAGGTGACAGATAGCAGTCAGCCGCTTTTTCACGTAATTCACGTGCGGAGTCCAAGATAGGTCTCTGTCAATTACGACTCCCAAGAACCTGTGACTTCTGCTGTATGGTATAAGTTGCCCGTTAATAGATACGCCGTAAGCAGACATTCGCTTCCTCGTGAATGCCACCATTGCGCAGTTCCCGCATGAAATTTCAACTCCTTGTTCACGAAGGTAGCAAGATGTCAATGTGGCAGCCTTCTGAAGCCGAGCGCGAAGCTGCCGTCGTGTCACACCTGATGCCCAAATGCAGATGTCGTCCGCATAGATGGAAAGTCGTACGGTGCTTGGCAGGTTGTAAACTAATCCACTGAGGGTGAGCTTGAAAAGAGTCGGGCTAAGCAGTCCGCCTTGAAGGACTCCTCGGCTACCGTTATGCTCGGATGTCGGGCCATTTTCTGTGTGCACGTAGAATGGTCTCCTCTGTAAGTAGTTGCGCACCCACATACACATCTTACCACCAAGTCCGACGGCTTCTAACGTACTAAGGATGTCTTCATGGGTGACATCATAAGCTCCTTTAACGTCTAGAAACAGAGCAGCAGATAGTCGCTTACAGGCCTTTTGGTGTTGCACAAATGTTATCAAGTCAACAACGTTGTCTGTTGACGAACGGCCCCGTCTGAATCCGGCCATAGCATGTAGATAGATTTCATAGTACTCTAAGTACCATTCCAGACACTTACAATATTGCTACGGGATAGTATTTCCAATGACAAAGAGCCGAGTAGTAAGAAGACGATGACGACGACTGGAAGCTAGCGCGGGCTGTTGCCTCTTGGCCAACTGCGGCGTATTGCCTTGTAAATATACTTGTAAATAGCTTTTCGTCGGTGTCTTCCTACGTAACATAGCTTATACATATCGTAACATATCATAACATATCTACGTAACATAACTTTCAATAGAAGAGATGACCTCATCAAACAAAACGGGGGAAGTATTCGGCTGTGCACACAAAGATCCGGTCAACAATTCATCACTGCGCGCCAGGCGTACAATTCTAGCCAAATATACTCCCGTACACTTCCCATGTCGTTGCGCCGAACACCCTTCTTGAACGTCTTATCCGTAGTATTTTTATAAGTAAATAAATAATAAATAAATAAATAAATAAATAAAATCTCAGTGAGTTGTCTACAGGAACCAGTACGCCACCATCTTTTTATTGAGATCCATTGAAGTCCCAGTCATTGCGGAAGACGTTGTATTTCGGTGGAAAGAAGTCTGAAGAGGAAATTTCACTGCAGAGCCAAGTTTCAGAAATAACAAAAATAGGGAAATATGAAATGATATTACAGAAAAATTCACGTGCTTTGGTGCCAAGTCCACGAGCGTTTTGGTAAACGATGCCCAAATTACTCGCCACTTTGATCGCTGGACGTTATCTCGGAAGCGTGAAGCGTGTCGTCGTGTAGCTCTTCAGAGAACGGCTTGAACAGGCATAACATTGGCCACATTGGCGGGTCGTTCAGGTGCTTGAGGGCTTCAACACCGACGGTTACGTGAAAAGAATAATACGACTGATATTTTGATCCAAGACGCCGAAAGCCGAGGGGAAATGTACTCAAGGCTTTTATGTGCTTCATCAGGTGGTTGTTTCAGTGCTCAACTTAGAAACAAAGATAGCCTCCGTTGAGGCTGTTGAGCAACAGACAATGTCGAACTCTTTCGGGCTCTAACTGAGACAGCACGCTTGTCTTTCTTTTTGTTTTAGTCTCGGCGGCATGTTCTTGGTAGAAGCGAAATCATGCGGGGGAACGGCGGCTCGTTGTTCTGCAGTGCGTAGAAATGCAGAACGATCATATCGCGTCAAGGCAAAAGTAGAAGAAGCAGGAGACCTTCCAGAATCGACAAGCGACTTCCGAGGCGTGACAGCTGCACGGCGCAACAGCTCGTCGCGAGGCAACGAACCGCCGCTCGAAGGGAGGTGACGACTTGGGTTTTTTGCGCCATGAGAGTGGTTCTTACGGAAGCGTTCAATCTCCTCTCGCAGTTGGGAAAGTTCGCCGCTCAGGAACGAGATTCCCTCTAGCGCGTCGAGAAGGAGGTGACGCAGAGCGGCCATGCCACCGGCAAGGTCCCCCAACGTGGCACAAGAGGAGGAAACGGTGTGGGAAAGGAAAAGCTGCAGGGAGCAGGCCATCGGGTCGTTTTCACTAGGCTTAGCACCCTGCTGTGTTAATTTATACGAATTGCGGCAAAAGGAGCGCGATCCGGACTTCAAAAGCTCCAGTTCATCGTCTGACCAGGTCACATAATTCACATGCACACGTTTCTTTGGCCCCCGTTCCTGCGTTTTGCGGGGCCGTTGTCCCTCGCCGTAACCAAGGTCATCATTCGCTCGCTGCTCTAGCTGCGCGGGCTCCTGCTGCCATCTCTAGCGCGCGGCGCGAGTCTTGCCCTCCCCTTGTCCTCCAAAGCCGGATCACGTCTTCTCGCTTATCTTCTCGCCCCCTTCCGAAGTCTCAAAGTTCCAGTGACTTTACTCCCTTCCTTAGCGCAGCGCCGTTGCGGTGACTCTCGCCGCTACCGTCCACTGTACATGCACTGCCACGGTGCCGGCGGCGGGCGCTTCTTCATGCCTCGCGCGTGATCCACGGCTCCCCGCTCCTCCGTCTCCGCGTCGCGAGGCTGTACGGCTCTCAGCCGAGTCTCTCGCTTCGCCGTTTGCGGGGCGCATTGCTCAGTGGCATTTGTCGCCTCTGGCAGTGCTTGCGCCTGGCTGTCCTTCTCCCGCCTCCACTCTTGCCCTGCACCTCTCCTTACCTTGCGCAATGCCGTTGCGGTGACTCAAAAGACAGTTATAGCGTTTCGTCCCTTTACTTCTACTTCCCGACCCAACCTTGTGCGACCACGTTGAGGCCTGTCTGTGAGTAAATGAGTATGCGACCTCTACTCAATACCCCTGTTCTCCACCCGTCTTCTCATCCCACCTCAGAAGAAACATTCAATAATAATTCTTATTCTTTCCCGCCCCCTCTCCGCGTCCGTAGCCCACTATAAAATGGCGCGATGGCGCGTCGCCAGAGCGCCGACTCGATAGCGGCGGATCGCGGTGTGTGCTGCCCAATCCGAAACGCAGAACCACACCCGTTCGGCACTGCGTGTTCTGTATGCAGTGGCCTGTTGAAATAAGGCAGCAGCTGCGCTCAAAGATCGCATTCCAAGAAGCGCAATCGTCGGCCAATTTTTTTTTCACACTTCTCACAGCGATCTTCTCCTAACTTTCCTCCCCTTTTCCTTTAAATAAAACGTTTTCTTCATCATCATCACAGCGACCGAACTGCTGTTTTCCAAAAGAAAGGGCACGAGCCGAGCAAGCATGCGCCCTGACTGGGCGCCATGCTGCGGGAGTACTACTACTACTACTACTACTACTACTACTACTACTACTACTACTACTAATAATAATAATAATAATAATAATAATAATAATAATAATATTAATAATAATATACTGATGATGATGACGGCGCTAAAATATTAGTAAGATACGTTTGTTAAACAAAAACAAGCAAACAGACAGACAAAATATATAGATTTAGGTTTTCATGTGCTGCCAAAAGCTGGATTACTCACATGACGGCATTTTCTTTCCAGCTTGATCGTAAAAGAGCCTATAGTGCCGTCGAACGCTAGGTGCGTTTGCTGCTAATTACACTAATTGTGTTTTGCTTCCTACCAACTATGCTGGCAGATTTTCTAGGCAAAGTCCGCGCATGCAGCAAGTAACACTCTTGCTCCGACTCCTACTAAATAATAATAAAAAAGGACGAGTATGAGCTTAAAAAGTAAGACTGAGCCCGAATCTTCCGCTTTCAGTCGCGGCTAGGAGCACCCCTTAAAAGGATGATTTCGTTCAGGGCCGGTTCCAGCCACTCTATTCAAATACACGTGAAACGCAGAAGAAACCGCAGGTCTGATCTGTATGAAATTTGTTGCATTTGAGCGAAAGTCCGATTCGAGCAAATCTAAACAGCATGTTTTATTCATGATCTCGGGTGTTGAACAAATATTGCCGAAAATAGGTAAGCTTAAAATATAGAAGCACGAACTTGACAAATCCATAACCCTGAACAAACCCACAAAAAACAGATATTGTACATTTGTAAACCACCTCTATTAAAGAATGAAAGTTAGCAAACATTATTGTGAATTTACAGCTTAGGTTAATTTATCACGATGTTCATGAGGGTGTTGCAAAAGTCCTACTCACGAACCGGCGGTATATTTCTGAGCGGTGTATAATACGGCAATTCTGCTCGCTTTCGGTATCATAATAGGTACATTTTACAATATTATGATACCATGTTTTATTGCTGAGTCACACACCTGTAAACTTGGCGCTTCAGGTCTCTCAAATTTTGCATCTTTCAAGAATATTTGTATAAACAATGTAGAATAAATTGAAAAGCCACTTTATACATTTACTAGATTTCAACTTTTGTTAAATTCAACAACCCTTGTCTAAACTGGTGCGTTGTTTGGCGAGAAGAACGATTTCTCCGTTTCCATGTATTTAGATATAGGAGCTCTTGCCATGGTCGTAATCGATTCGCCAAAGGAACGAAACGAGCGCTTACCGGTATCGCTTTGACGATCCATTTCGAGGCGTTAATGTAACAACTCGTTATCTGTTCTTGAAACTGTTCTGTATTCTGCATGAACAAAACAAGGCAGCTTCTTGGGCAAAGTATTTTACACACTGAAACAACGTTATTGAGGCAAGGGATCAACAACTAGGGACAAGACGTAATAATATAGGGCGGGTGCAAGCGTCCCTATTTATTACAAAGATTAGTTACCACGCACTCTTTATTTGATCGAAACCCTGTGTATCATCACGGAAGATTAGCAGCATTTGTTCTTGGTTGTTCCTGGAACACTGGCAATTTCCTTCTGCCGCATAACGGTTCAGGCGTTCGGTTTCATCGCATACCTCCCCATATCATAATATATACGTTACATCAGGAGAGTGGAAAGTCGGGCTTGTTGGTAATGCATAATTAGACCCACAACATGGGGACGCGAGATGGACAGGCCTGTTGCGAGTCTACTGAGCGCGGACTCGCAACAAATGTACGAAAGAAAGGCACGCTTTTCTTCTTTTTCCTTATTTTTTTTTGCATACTTTCTTGGATTTGGCGCGGCTGCATGACTGTTGTCTCGCTTGCAACACCTCCATGCACTCGATCCTTTGGTTCCCTGCACACGTCGGGGCGATTGAGGGGGTTCCTCTGAACCTCAACGAGTCTGCCCACGAGGCTGCGCGTGGCTTTACCGACCGCGCTGCCCTCGGATCGGGCGACTCTCTCCCCGGACACAGAGACGCTCCTCTCACACACAACGAAATCACGAAATTCTTTTACTTAGAGAGAAGGGTTTTCCCCCCGCCTCACTCCAAGCTAAGCAGGCCGCAGGCGGTCACACTAAGACTTCTACAAACGAACTCGTACCCAAATCCGGCGTCCCTTAATAGCATATATCCAGAGATTTATCCAAATTGTTCTTGCGTGGCCTGTGGTGAGGTAGCTACGTTGCCTCATATGCTCTGGGAGTGCGGGTCGCTGGGCCCGAAGTTCACCAAGGAAGAGTGGGACGCGCTCCTGCGAAGTCCTGTCTTTGAGGATCAAATCCTGGCCGTCCAGCGCGCCCGCGATCGGGCCGACAGACTAGATCTGTCAGTCCCGTCGTGGGATTAGCCGGGTGCGCGTTTTATCGCGCTTTGCTGGACCGAATAAAAGTTTATTCACTCACTCACTCACTCACTCGCTGAATATATATATATATATATATATATATATATATATATATATATATATACACACACACACAAAGGTTGTATGAAGGTATCCACGAAGTGGCCCTTGCGTGCTGACTAAGTAAGTGAACCTCTGTTCTGCGTAACAACAACAAGAGAAAAGCTATGTACGTAAAGCTTGAACATACGATGTCGGCTGAGTGACATCTCTAAAGCACGTCAATGTGTCGAGGGAACTGGTGAATTATTTTTCGCCGATTCCTGGATTTACTTTATCTTCTTCGATTTGGCCACCCAGTATGCGTCCCTGGGGATCTGCCCGTTCTTGGCCAATCCTCCAGAATGGGCATGTCTCACTACGATTCCTACGTATCACCTGAGCATGCAATATGGGCACACCGATATATCTAAAGCGCACTGATCTGTTAATGGAAGGTTGGTTTATATTTCACAGATTCCTCGATTTACTTTAATTTCTTTGAATCAGCCATTCGGTATGTGCTCCTGGGCCGGTGTTCCCGTTTTTGGGCAATCCTCGAGAATTCACATGTACCACTGCCACACAAGAGGCATAGAATTCCTAGATGTTGCTTGATACGTATCGTCCCTTTACTGTGCCTAGTACACCTGTCGTCAGCATTCTGCCCTAAAGAGGCAACACGCATCGACTTCGTCCTTGTGACATCGCTGCGTAGACGTATCCCACTGCGAACCCACCTGATCTGTAGTTTCCATTTCGGCCTAGCTTGTGAACGATGAAGTGCATAAAGATACATATTACGTAAAATAATGTTGTAACCTTCGTGGTATATATAAACACAAACATTCCATGAGATTACACGTTGCATAGGATGAAAGTAAATGAAGTTGTACGCACGTACATATTTTTTAGTTTCTGATAACTTTGTGGTAGAGTGAACGCCGAGCGCGCTCACATCCATCTTGCGTCCTCGTGGTGCGCGATCATTCGTGTTATACCAGGCCGATCTTATCGCTGTCGCTGCTTCTAGCTTCGAAAAAAATAATAATGTAGATGATACGCGCACGCCCAATGGTTTTCTGTGAGTTGAGAGATGTCGACATGGTTCGTAAGACGACATCAAGCTTAATTTCATTGCTATAGAAGGCGGGATTGTTGGGAGTTTGTCTTCATTTCAGGCATAGCCAGTGCCGCAGCCAGTTTTTCCAAAATGTGGCACAGAGAAGAGAATTAAACCTTGAGGAGAAAGTATTCCTAATTGAACTGTAGCGACGTCGTCGCGTGGCAGTCGCTTGTTCGTGGAGCAAGCTAAATGACATTGAAACTCATAACCTTGCGCCAGCAGCATAACGTGTTCAGTTTTTCATTTGGTATTTCGTGACTGCGGGCACCTGACACAGGGACCTTTGGCTCCGTGCAGCTACTAGTGAAATTGAAGGTGCTCTGTAACTTAGTTTCACTGGCATCCCCTCTGTCATAGCAAGGGGTAAAAGCGCATGTGTATTAAGGTGTGAGGACATGTTCATATGTTAACTTTCTTTCAAAAAGTTCATTTTGTTGTTTTTTTAGATTTTAAGTATCCCCCAAGCATTCAGAAACATGTTTCAAAAATAATTATGTTATTACATTGATTATTTTGCGAGTTACAGCGAGTTTTTAAACCCTTACTCTGGTATTGTGAGGTCAGTAAATTCTATTACACATTACTATTATTCTGACTATTTTTATTTTTTGACGTGTGTGATGTTAACTGGTATATTTAGACTAAATTGCGCAATTATTATGCACTTAAACACTCTAAAAGTTGCCACAAGGGAGATGCACTGACACTTGAAGAATGTTTGTTGTTTATTTGCTGTAGTTTTGTTTTTCTCTAAACAAGATATTGCTCCACATCCTGTCACGTAAACAACCATAACTTTCTTCCAAATAAATATATTGAAATGAAATTTTTTGCGTTCATTTCACATACAGATGCATAAGTTGAACTAGAATAAAAAGATTAATGGGAAAATTTTTCACATTGTAGCTTATATTTTTTTCAAATTGTGGTCAAAGCGGGTAACATGTTCAGAAATTTCGTCCTTAATATGCATAGCAATACATTTATCCTAGTTCGTTGTATAGGCCATATATACAGCTACTAAATGTCGAAACTTTACTCAAAACAGCATTTTTATTGTTACTTATCACTGTTGGTGCGACTAGCAATTTTAACGTATTTATTTTTACAATTCGCAAAACTCCCAAAAAATTAATTGAACGATTGTTTGAACATTAAATACTGGGATAACATAATTAAAACATGCTTCATCAGAAACAATAACTGCTATAATCCTGGCTGCTGGATACAAAACAAAAATCTTTCTTCGATTTGTGGCCCCATGCTTTAAAGGCGAATGTAAACTATTGTACCTTTTGGACGTTAATACGTGAGTAGCAAAGGCGCGTCACGATGCAGGTTTTGGTCAGGATCTGCCGGAACAAGAAGATAACATTAAGCTGATTTCTGTGATAAACGCTTTGTTCTGTCATTTAACTGTTAGGGTTTTGAAAACTAGTAGGATATCGCCTTCCGTAGCATCAGACACCACCGGAAGTACCAGGAAATCATATGCGTTTAACTGCACACAAATTTGTGGGTGCAGTAACGCACAATTCGACTTTGCCATCTTCGTGCCGGTGCCCTGTACTTCAGGAATTGCTGAATAAACAACGAAATAAATGTTTGAAAAACTAAAAGACCTAATCCTATAGTATTGCTGCCGATATATTATGTCTTATTAAGTGATTGCATACATATGCATATGTGTATGTACAAGTTCCCAAAAATTCGTGCGCAAATGTTCATTGCACAAACTTTTAGGTACATCCATCTGGCTAACTCCAAATACTCCTCGATGAACACAATGCACTGTTTCCACCTCTTCTTCCATTACTGAAAGCGCCGTTGGAAGTCCCGTTGGGTAAAGAGCTTCATCAGCGATGTCGCGAGCACTTTTCTTGGCACATTGTAACGAGGTCAGTCCCAGGAAAGGTGATCGATCGTCTCCTTGCAGCCGCAGGTGTCGCAAGTAGGACTGCCGGCCATTCCAATGCGGAAGGAATAGGCGTTCGTGAATGCCGCGCCCAGCCACAGGCGGTCCTGTCCAAATGCACCGTAACAATATCTGAACTATTCTTGCCCAACCTCACATAAAATTTCATACTGATCTATTGTTTTCTCTGTCCATTGATTTTTTATTTCGACAAAGGCTAAAACTGGGCTGCGCAAGAAGCGCACGCATAAGATTCTGCCTGTCACACAGTGTACTAGAAGTAAACCGAGTCCTTTCGAGTAGAGAGAGCGCAATCGAGGCGGCGCCACGCTATCTCTCACTTTTTTGCTGACTCACTCCATGTACCCTTGGCACAGAAGCCGTATATGTAAATTTATGATTCAATATATTTAGGATACAAATTGTTTGCGTGTGACGATATTCAGCGCTTTGAGCACATTAGCCAATAAATATTTTTGTCATAAAAGCAACGCGGTCATTGTATCCTGAGCGATGTAATGGTAGCTGTATATATGTGTATCTTGCGCCTGTTTCTATTGTCTTCGCAATGAGTTTAATTGCCGCTCACTGAGATCACTGATTGCCGCGAAATAATACTACCGACATTAAGCAGCCCGCTCACACTCTCGCTAACAATTGTCGTTCACTTATTACTTAGCATTCTCCTGCTACAAAAAAGAAAAAGGAGACTGGAGATCGGAGATTGAGGAATCAAGCTGAAGAGCTAACATACATGTTATAAAACCGCGTTCATTGCTGTAGTCAACTGTATATTGCTCGTGCATATTTCGCTCCAATATCCTAGTACCAACAGTACCACCACAATAGTATTTTAGGCTCCCTGAAATGTAACCGAGACATAAAAGCCAGCATGGTTGTTACCATTATTTAAGGCCGCAGCTATGGCTGCCCTCTTCGTATTTGAAGATGGGCGCAGTAATGAATTCTGTCTCGCTTCTACGTATTCTCTGCTATTCCTCTGCTAATTATGCTGAGCCTTACTTCCTGTGCTGTTCTGCCCCACAGCTAAAAAGTCAATTGCTTAAGCTGCTCGAGGCTTCCGCTTGTAGCATATAACTACGCAGAAAATCCTCTCGTCAATCTCTCAGGATAACGCTGAGCCTGGAAAAGCGCACACACAGGAGTCCGACACTGTGGCCCATGCAACCCCCCTTCCCCTTCTCCTATTTAGGTAGAGATCAAGTGAAACAACTCACGTGCACTGGCGCTGCAAGCTAGGAACATTCCGGAATTTAATTAGAAGAGACCACCGTCCTGAGACCTACCCTAATCACTTCCGCGTCCAACACATGCATATGCATAGTATAGCCCGCTATAACCGCTGTCAGAGGGACCTAAGAGTTTCAGCTGATATTATGCAGAAGGGCGAAAACAAAACTAAGGAGAAATGGGCAGAGCACAGAGTCAAGAAACACACACGACATATTATGCTCACCTTGTGAAACTGCTTGGGCGTGAGAGTGTACTTGAGAACCATGTCACGGCCACATTTGGTCAGTATTTTGGCGCCAAGTGAGGCGCTCCGGCTTGCTTTTACGACACCTGCGCCAATAGGTCATGTTCACGCAATGCTGTGCACAACTCGAAACGTCAACTCAATTGCGAACGACCGAATAAGAAGACTGGCTGAAAGAAGTGGAATAAGTGCGCGGTGCGTTTAACTTAAGAGGGGAGAAACCGTTTCTTACAAATGAGAACTCCGCTTGCCTGAACGAAAATTTTACTCATCTTACTTAAATTACTTCATTGATAGTTACTGGAATAGAACATCGCGAGAATAAGCCACGGATAAGGTGTTCGAAATTCATGTGCTACAAATGCTGGTCCATGGCGGCTGAACTAAAATAGCGTGTGAATGACATATTTATATATTCTTAAACAAACATTTTCCTAAAGTCCCCGCTTTATAGCGACATAAAATGTTTGTAATCACTCAACAGCATTCACCAATGTGAGAACACATGCAACCTTGAATACCGCGCGGACGGTGCGTTACCTTATTTGGTGCTAGCGACCAACACCGAATGCAATAAGTTCATCTAGGCGTAGTTTGAGCAGGGCTGCAATTGGTATACATAATGCAAAGCAGAGAGTGGTTGTCATGTAGAGCATCTGACACAGGGACAGACGACACACGCACCCTGGCCCTGGCGTTCAAGTTATACTAATACTCTTTTATGCACAATAAAAAGATAGTCTCTGAACCTCAGCTCCAGGCCGGGTTTCGTTACGTTTGTTCGCTGCCTGTTGATGAAAATTTCAGAAGGCTGAGTAACCAAGTTGCCTAGAGACATTGAGGTAGAACATGGCTCGAATGTATCGCTTTCCTGCGAGCTACAAAAAAAAGAGAAAAATTATGCAGATCCTACACACTGTGGGAATCGATGTAAGCGAAGCTATCGGTGCTGGATGCTTTGATTGACAATAATTAGCGGTGATGTTGACAGCTAAAGCTTAATTTATTCAATGTTTAGGCTAACACGCGAGTGGTGAGTTGTTAAACGTTACTTCCCGTGCACTACTGCTGTTTACCTGCGCAGTACACAGAACACACAGGGAGGTGTTTGCTTGAGACGTGGTTGTGCGCCATACTTTATAACCTCTGAGAGGGCTGAGCGTTGTCATTGCCTCCCATGGCTCATCGCATTGTGACAGAAGTATTAAACTTGAATTGTAATATGGGGCTGTACGTGCCAAAACTACACTCGGATTATGAGGCACGCCGTAGTGGATCGACTCCAGATTAACTTTGACACCGTGATCTCCTTTAACTTGTCCCAAAATCTAATTGCACGTGCGATTTCTATTTCCCCCGGTCGAAATGCGGCTGCGGCGATTGGGATCAAATCCACGAACTCTAACAATGTCATTGCCGCAAAGCTAACGCGGCGGCCACAGAAGTGTTGATTTGACGGTCGACAGCTTTCATAGTGCCTCCTGGACTTTGCGGTGCGCTTTAAATAATGCAGCTATGCTTCCGCGCCTTTCGTACGTAAGTTGCCAGCTTGACATATCTGCATGGCGTTTATTTTTTCAGAAATAGCAGGAACGTACGGTACCGTATCTTGAACTTAAGCTTACCCTGTGTCCCCGCAACCGCTGTCGTATATTAGTGGGGTTTCCTTGCCTTCTCACGTCACCTCCCGCCCTATCTTGTATGGGAACTGCCTCTTCTCCTCCTGTCCTCTCTACAGTTCTATCTGCGTCCCCTCTGAGCTCGCACGTTGGTAGAAAGGGAAGCGCTGCAGTTTCTACAATGATTCTGAGGGGAGTAACGGATACTTACAGCTCTCAAGCGCCTAATGTGGCGACGGCCAGGGAGCTCCGGAGGGTATTGTGCACATTCGACGTGGTGGGGTGAAAACGAGTTTGTCCCGACACCTTTCCTCTCTTACTCGCGCCCGTCATCTTTATACACTGTCTGAACCACCCGCCGACCCGGTGTGCGCGACAGCAGCAGCTCACAGCAGCAGCCCACAGCAGCAGCCCACAGCAGCAGCAGCAGCAGTTGGAAAGTCGAAGGAAGAGGCAAACAAGGCTTCGCTCCAAAACGAAAAGATGAAATAAACGCGAGTGCTATCCCGGAAGATTTTAAGAAGAAATAAATAAAGGAAGCAAAAGAAGGACGAGGAACTACAACGCAAATCTACAAGGCAAAGTTTCAATTGCTGTTGGCTACGCAAAAGCACGTGAGGGGGTCACATACCACTGCCACCGGCGCAAAGGTCAGCTTTGACTCCTTCGACAGGCTGGATTTGGGCGCACACGGCAAACCACGCGACTACTATCCAGAGCGGCCGAAACGAAGACAGACCGATGCGCATGCTTGTCAGTGTCGCCAGCGATCGTAAGCCGATGTCGGCTCGCTGTCGTTATGTATATATGGGTTCCTCCTCACTGCGCGCGCTACGTGGGCCCGAGTGTTTCCCGCTCCTTTTGCACACGAATCGCGATCGGGCAGCTGGGATAGCGAGATCCGCATTAATCTATCCGCTTCTCTCCCCATACATCGCAAAATACACCTACCTCGAAGAGGAACACATTGTCTCAGTGATTCATTTACTAGTCTTTCTTACTATGGTTTTCGTTATTTCATATGTTCTTCGGGGCGAAACTTTATTTCCATTAGTTTTGCTGTCGCTACAGTGGTGTTCCCATATGACGGCTCTTGGCATTGACCCCAGTTTCCGGTCGCTTGGGCGTACATTTCCTACGTTCTGGATGCGTACCACATTCCGAGAGTGTAACAGCTGTGCTCAGGCGCTCTTTTGAACATGGCTAGATTATAATCGAAGCAGAGGAAATACCTAAACTGAATGACGCATTTGTGAGTCTAGCATCCGGGATGCTTACAAAAAGAAATAATCAATTTCTGGGTGTTTATGTTTACAGGAAAAAGCAATTCTGATTTTTCGGCGACCATGTGGTTGCAGAATGTGGTTGCAGAATCTCTTCCTTTCTTTGTTTTCTTGCGTCCGGTTCTTGCAGCATGTTTTGTGCACTCCACGAAATAAAAGTAGTTAAAAATCAGCGCCTCTTTCTGTGACCTACTCCTCTTGTCCTTCTTCTTTTCGACCTGTTAAACGTTCATCATATAAGGACGGGCGGTGCTGAGTGAGGCAAATTTGATATACGCTTGATCGCGTGAACTCGCGTAACTTTAGCGGGATAAAGCTTGATAACGCAGCGCGCGGGACGGCAGTGCGTCGTAGACTGCTTCGAAATGCTGCTGCGTGTAAAAAGCCCTCCCGTTAGCGGTCAGGGCATCTGCAAGAAAGCGTGGTTCGCTCGAGCGACGAAGACTAAGATCGGGGTTGGCAGCTGTTGCAGTTGAAAGGCAGGTGAACATCACGTGGCGCTACACCGCTTCACCTACAAGAGAGCGCGTTTCACCAGCACGATTGCTCGAGCCGCTATTCGCATGTTTCGTGAGGCCAGAATGCATTGATGAAGAAAGTTTGGCTAGTTTGCGTATTTCACAAGATAAACAAAATTAACCACAAGGGAAGCCAATAGACTGTAAGAAACAGATAGGACAGAGCTATAATCTGAGCACCCGCGCGACCCGCTAAAGAAGGTTTCAGCAAGCGGTCTTTGCAGTCAGAACCACAATGTGAAACGTCACCGAACGGTTGCATATCTAGCGCAGTCCATCACTCTGCCCGTCGATGTGACAGGACGATGAAAATCAGTGAGATCATGTGAACTCACAGTCAAAACTTTCCAGCATTGGCCATTGGTTTCTGGGGTTAGCTCATGAGAGCCCATGCGAATCGTATAGTAGCTGGTCTGCACGTTCCCTTGCTGAGCCTTGAGTGGGTGACTCCAGAAACCTTAGCAACTGAGTATTCCGTCAACCGAAAGTTCTAATTCGAATGTAAGCACCCACATATGTTTTTATAGCAAAAAGCAAAGTGCAAATCTTAGGAGCGAATAAATTGCACCAACCACGGCGAGAATCGCATTTGAGACCATTCGTCAACGAAGTGTTAACATAGACTACACCGGTGCAAAAAAAAAAAAGTGCTGCAGCTTATGAAGAAAGAAAATATCGTACATCCGGAGCACTCCATCGGAGGTACAAGGCTTGCACTTGGTACGCACGAAGGAGTTGTGGAGTGACTAGGGAGGGAATCCTCATAGCTTTTCGCTCCTAGTGAACTTTCCCTCGGTCAGCCGCCTTCGCTATTGGAATGTCCAACTTAACGATTTGTTGGTAGCTGCTCTTCCGAGCAGTTTCAGCGTAAGACTGGTTTTATGAAGTCGGGTTCAGGTTTGTACCTGGTTGGTAGGCTACATGAGAATGGCCCCCCTTCACCCTTCCTCCCGTGCAAGGTAGCCATCCGGAACTGCCTCTGGTTCACCTCCCTGCCTTTCTATGCATCCTTTTCTCTCTCTATGATGGCTGATTGCTTCGCTAGTGCCGCGGACTGTTCAGATATCAGCCTTGATGGTGACAGCTACAATGTTCGCGACAAAAGAAGTGTCCCACATCTTTGACAAGCACGATTAAAGCGAAGCTTTCTTTGCCGAAGTATAACAACGGCTTCTGTGATTCTCGAAGATTTCTTATACTTCGTCCACCCCATTCTAGGGCCACTGGATATGTGTAACTTGACGCCAGTTCTAAAACAATATGACCCATTCTTAGCCAATTCGCTAAAGTAAGTCTGTTCCTCTATGAAGAAAGGGGGTTGGTAGGCTTAAATGTAGTTGTAAACCTACTCATTCCTTATTGGAATGTCCAACACAGCGATATATGACTCGTGCAACTGTCGAGAGACGGTCGATCACGTGTTGTGTTTTTGTAATCTCTATGAGAACGAACGCGGCGTTCTTCATAGGATGTTAAACCGATTAGATAACAGACCATTTTCAGATACGAAGATTCTCGGACCATGACCCCACGCGTCGCAGGCTTACAAAGCGACGCGGGCACTACGTTTCATGAAAGCGACTGGCCTGAGTGAGCGATTATAGGCCTGAAGTTATGGACATCCGCACGTATTCACCCCGATAGTACCTTACCCATCCCTCTCCTTTCTTTTCTTCCCTTAAACTCCTTCCCCTGTGTAGGGTAGCAAACCGCACGTGCGTCTGGTTGACCTCCCTACCTTTCCTTTCTTCCTTTTCCTCCTCATCTTCCTTCTCCTCCTTTTATACGTATGTGTCGTACTTCGCGCTGCATGCACTTTCCGTGAGCACTTTTCCCTCGACAAGGAGACAGACAGAAGCAAGGAAAGGCACGCTATTTAACCAGTTGCATGTTCGGTTTGCTATCCTGCATTTGGGAAAGTGCGTAAAAGACTGAAAAAAACACGAAGAATGGAAGAGAGAGAGAGAACTAATTGCGTGCACACTTGAAGGCGCACAGCAAGTCTGTAAGCTCCCAGAGACTCGTAGAATTCAAGTACTATAGCAATGCCCCGGTTACTTTCTGCGCCAGCCACGCTCGGCTATGGCCCAAGCATACATCACAAGGAGTTCTCAGCAACAGAGGAGGAGGCTGTGCGCGTGTTTTCCACGGCTGCTGCTACCTTGCTAACTCAAGCAAAAAAAAATTAATTATGGGCTTTTACGTGCCAAATCCATGATGTGAAGGTGAGGCCCGCCGAAGTGGGGGACATTGGAAATTTTTGAACTAGCTCGGACTCTTTAGCAGGGAAGAAGTTTGGGCGTGTTTTTGGGATACATACAGACTGGAATACATAGCGCAAAAAGTGACACAGGGACAAGCAGGAACACAGGACGAGCGCTAACACGTCTTGTGTTCCTGCTTGTCCCTGTGTCATTTTTTGCGCTATGCATCCCACTCGGACTCTTTAACGTGCACCTAAATCCAAGTATACGAGTGTTTTCGCCTTTCTCCCCATCGAAACGTGGCCGCCGTGGACGGGATTCCCCCCCGCGAGTTCGTGCTTAGCCGTCCAACACCATAGCGAATAAGCAACAACGTAAGATCTAACTCAAGCAAGCCTTGCGGCATTTATATTACAACATTGCGTTGGATCAGCTTGTTTTTGGCTAATGTGATATAGTTAATCGGTACGTTTGAGGCTAGACTGTATGCATTCTTTGCAGAAACTGATAGGAGATGAGACTAAGAAAAGACGTCGCGCTCAGTCAATAGCAGGGTCTCACTTCGAGTCCCGGCCGCTGTTCATATATATTTGTTTCTCCAATATATAACATTTTTGGAAGAAAAAATTTTATTTAGACCAGGAGCAGGCCCTTTCGCATAGGTTCAATTTCTTAACACAAGTTCAATATTGGCATTCATTAGGTCCACGAATAAATGCGAGCAAACTACGTCGTGTCTGTCACCGAGACCGGAGTTAGACAATCGTTTAGAATGGCACGAGGGCGGATGACATGCCTGTCCAAACACTCCCGACAAAGAGCAATCTTGATCATTAATCACGGAAAATATATGAAAAGCCTCCGGAGCATTCGGTCTGTGGAAATGCGAGTTTGACCAGAAGCTCTTTTTCTGGCCAGCACACCGAAGAACAATCGGCTTGAAGTCGGGGATGAAGGCTGGAGTATTTAAACAGCGAAGCTTTCGGTCATGTCGGAGCTGTGCAAAGATACGCTTTCTTTTTGCCTCTAACTTTTCGGGGCTAGGCGTGTCGACATCGCGCTGCCCGCATGGCATGCCGGATGAAGCTAATGGGGAGTTAAACACAATTTGTATCTCAAAAAAGTTCGGCAGATGTTACACGTACTCTGTAACACAAGAAGGCGAAAGCCTCCTGCACATTTGGTAATACATGAAGTAATACGATCGGGGTGAGACTTGTTTGTAAGACATATTGATAATGTATTAAGTTATACAATCGGCGCCGCCGCCGCCGCCGCTCCGACTGTGACGTCAACGCGCAGAGCGCGCCCTTGCGCCCCTCCGCTTTTCGGTGGAACAACACCTCGTTCGACAGCAGTTACTAAACTTAAATTTCCGCAGAAACATAAGCTTGCTTAGTTTTGGGAATGAGCAAGCATTATACCGTTTGTAGACCTCGGAACGTCGTCAACGCGCTCATTTTCATACACTGATGACGTGGCGCCAACTTCTCCGCCCCGCCACGTGCACTGGTAAATGATGCACGCACTAGTCAGCGACATGGCTGTGACGTGACGTATGTAATCAGGCACGCACTAGGCATACCTTTACTAATCCCGAACCGTGAAGCAGCGTTGGATTCAGGGAATCGGGCTCGCCTCGCACCCCGGAGGTCCGGGTCCGGTTCAAGCCCAGGCCGAAGTATACCAAATTTTCTTTGCAAAACGACTAATTTATTTTGTTTACAGGAGCCTACTTGAGAAATATTAGATGAATCAGAGCATTTTTTACGTGTTTTTACTGTTTGCGGTGTCGACCATTTTTGTCACGGCGCTGTTTCGCCAATGTCACCGCCAAAGGCACCGCGAACATAGACACCTAAGGCTTTCGCCTTAAAAAGAAAGTTATACCTGTCCCGGTGGTGGGACTCCAACCGGCCTACCGAGTCATAATAGCCCAACCACGATGGCGCTAACGGCATTATATATTTATATTGACAGGCCAGCTTGTTTATGTTTCTCCGGTTACCACTTTTCACCGGCTAACAAATGTTAAACCTTATCGTTCGGCGCAGGCCCCGCGTGCATGTATCAGAAGTTTCTCGAATGTTATTAATGGTTCTATCTGCGGTCGCTTGTCATCGAACCTTGCTTAATCTGGTTGTATGCGCTGCGCGAATTGTGAGCACATTCGGAAGGGCACAGCGACTACGCTGGAACCTTTGACGAGTAATGTATAAAAACCCGACGCGCTTTACCCGCTGATCCGGTTTCGACGCTCGCCGACTGTGCTCGCCCCTATCGCTGTGCGCGAGTGTAACTTGTTTTTCTGGGCACAGATTCGCTCAATACGGAGTTTCTTCATGATTCAGAGTTTTTGCTTCTTTGTTCATCACTACAATGTGGCAATATCACTATACCACACAGGCATTTATATAGCTTTACTGAATAACAACTTAACCACTGTCTGTTCTCCCTCGTGTATGCTAAGATTTGCTGTATCATGCCATCGCAATGCTATCGTCGTCACCGTCATACCATCGTCATTGACGTCAAGCCATCGTCGTTGTCGTGCCATCACCTTGCCAGTGTCTCAGCTCAAGCAGGTGCTCGCCGCATTATACTATGATGTATGGTGATGAGGCTTTACTCATTGCAACGGGTGGCCACACTATTTCGTCTTAATAAAAATGTGAATGGAATATAGACACGGAACAATCAAGAGTACACCACCAGCGCGAGTGCCTTGATAGTACCGCCTCTAGAGCACACTGACATGCAGTGTCATCTGGCAAGCTTTAACGCTCTAGTTGTCTCGTCTCTATGCGCAGCTAAGGCCCCAGAGATGGCGCTAAACAGTAGGCGGAAAACGTCGTGGTTTTAGCCCACAATGCAAGATATTTTGTAGACACTGGCCAATATGTGTGGCAACGGAACGACCAATCTAAGCCTTAAATTTAGCACAAAGAAATCAGGAATTACGATCCTTAAGAAAGTAAGGAAGGAAGGAAGGAAGGAAGGGAGGGAGCACGGAAGGAAGGAAAAAGTGAAGAAGGAAAGGCAGGGACGTTAACCAGTTTAGTTTAACCGGTTTTCTACCCTACACATGGAAGCGGGATAGGGGATGAAAATAGGAAAGGGAGAGAGAGAGAGAGACGACATAGCACAGCACACACATCGTCAGTTAGAGTCCATCACTATTGCGTGGTACGTGATATTGTCATAGCCACAGCCACTTGTCCAATCCCGTCTCTTTCAAAAACCGAAGTAGTCCCTTCTTCGCCTTTAGCTGCGATGTCTTCTGTCGGCGACATGTGAAAATCGTTTCGAATGACAATGGTCTAGTGTCAAGGTGCGCTAGAACGGATGCCAGGGACTGTCGCTGAACATTATATTCAGGACAGTCACACAGAATGTGTTCTAGCGTCTCCTCGCAAAAACAGGCATTGCAGAGAGAGTTCTCGGACAGTCCAATGCGAAATGAGTAAGATTTAGTGAAGGCCACCCCTAGCCATAAGCGATAAAGCAGGGTGGCCTCACTTCGGCTGAGTCCAGTTGGCATACAGAGATGCATCAAGGAGGGCAGGTCGTGTTGACGATTGCTCCGGTTGGTCTGGCTGCTTGGTGTGCACCATAGAGAGAGCGTGATCTCCCGTGCAAGCACTCGAAGTCTGCTGGCTGCGCCGGACCGTGAAAGTGGTATGGCCTCTTCCTGTGTGTCTTCAAAAGCTGTCCGAGCGGCTTTATCGGCGTCTTCATTTCCTATGACGCCACAGTGACTTGGCAGCCACTGAAACGTCACGTGATGTCCTTTCTCATGTGATGTATGCAGTAGGCCTCTAATATCGAGCACGAGCTGTTCGAATGGCCCGCGACGCAGAGCTGATAGCACAGATTGTAGGGCTGCCTTTGAGTCGCTGAAGATTGACTATTGTTGAGGTGGTTCCCGATTGACGAAACAAAATACAGCGCGAAGAGCAGCTAGTTCCGCAGATGTCGATGTCATTGGGTCGTCAATCCTAAAGCTGATGGTAATAGCTCTTGCTGGGACAACCACAGCACCGGACGAACACTGGATATTTGTGGAACCATCAGCATAGATATGTACACTGTCCGCGTACCTCTTGTGCAGAAGAAGCAGAGACAGTTGTTTCAGCACAGGCCACGAGAGCTCAGATTTTTCCCCGATTCCTGGTACACTGAGATGGATTGTGGAGCTGACTTATTAAGACAATAAGGGGGTATCGATGGTTTAGATGCAGCGGTGAAGCACGAGCAAAGTTTGTCGTTGTACTTGACGATGGCTTTAGAGAATGGTGCTTGGTGCCTGTCTGAAGGTAGTGTTGCAAGGTGGTGATATGGGGCACGTGCAAAATGTCTGATGTGCGTTGTGAGGGCTTCCACCGAAAAGTGAGTTTGCATTGGATGGTCCCGATCAATCACAATAGTTGCCTCTGTTGAGGTACATCTGGGCAAACCCAGGCAAACCCTGAGTGCTTGAGCTTGTGCTGCCTGCAGAACACGAATATTTGTCTTGCATGTGTTATTCAGTACAGGTAGACTACATCCTAAAAATCGAGAAAGAGATGCTCTGTAGAGTTTCAGCATTGCTTCTACTGACATCCCCCACGTCTTTCCTGTCAAGTATTTAAACAACTGGGAAGTTGCTGTCAGGCGCCGTTTCATGTAGGCCAAGTGCGGGCTCCAACAAAGGTCTCGGTCAATAATTACGCCAAGAAATCTGTGGGTTCTGACATAGGAAATGGTCCGCCCATTGATTGAGATGACATAAGGCGTCATCGGTTTGCGAGTAAATGCCACTAGTGTGCATTTTTCTGGTTATATGCTGAGACCTTGTTTACACAAGTAACTCGCTGTCAAAGTTGCTGCTCTTTGAAGCTGCGCACGTATCTGAGGACGTGTGACTTCCGAAGTCCAGACACAAATGTCGTAGGCGTATATTGAAATTTTTGATGGTAGCTGGCAAGTATTCAGCAAGCCCAACAAGAGTGAGGTTGAATAGTGTTGGGCAGAGAGCACCGCCTTAAGGAACGCCCCTGCTGGTATAGCGTCGCGTAGTTGGGCCATTGTCAATTTACACAGAGAATGATTTTGCAGATAGCTAACTTCCAACCCACAAAAAGACTCGACCACCGAGGACAACCATCGCAGGACCGTCGAAAATGGCTTCCATGTAATACGTCAAGGTATGCGCCTTTCACATCTAAATATAAAGCTGCAGATAAACGCTTACGGGACTTTTCGTGCCGGACATATGAAACGAGATCAACTACATTGTCGATGGAAGAGCGGTCACGTCGGAAACCAGCCATGAAATTCGGATAAATCTTGTAGTGTTGAAGGTACCATTCCAGGCGGACAATGATCATCCGTTCCATTATCTTTCCTTCACAGGGGGCCAGCGCTATTGGGCGGTAAGAGGTGAGCTCTAGTGGGGATATGCCCTGCTTCAAGAGTGGCACCAGGCGGCTTACTTTCCTTTCTTCAGGAACATTTCTCTCCTGCCATGAGGAGTTGTAAAGACCCAACAATTTTATCCATGCGGATTTTCTGAGATAGCACAAGGCTCAGTATGATATACCATCTGGACCCGGAGATGAAGGACACCTGCAGAGACCTAGTGCCGCCTCGAGCTCCTCCATTGTAAAAGGAAGGTCCATGCGGCAATCACGGGAATGGGGGACGTCGCCTCGGGCTGGAGGATCTGGACGAGTCGCTTGGTCTGCGATCCGTGCACAAAAGTCTTCTGTGACATCGATGTCTTGCCGCCCTTGGAAAAGCACGAGCACCTTGAATGGAAAACGCTGTTCCGGAAGGCAATGCAGACCTTGCACCGTTTTCCAAATGTGAGACAGTGGCTTGCGGGGGTCTAGTGTCTGACAAAACGTTGTCCAACGTTCCGACGCTAACCTATCCATACGACGCTGGATCTTCTTTTTCATCCTCCTGGCTGCCCTAAGGTCATGGATTGATTTCGTACGCCGATATCGACGTTCCGCCCAGCATCGAAGTGCTTGAAGTCGCTCTAATTCCATGTCGAAGTCATCTCTTGGAAGAGATCGTCATCATGCGAGTGGCGTTTTGCATCGTATATTTAATTGCTTGCTCTAACCAAGAGGGTAGGGCTCGCGGGAGGCATCTTCCATTTCAGATTTGAAGTTGGCCCATTGAATTGTCCGAATGGTATTCCGTGGGCCTGATCTAGACGACAAGCATTTGATGTTCAGACAGGTGGGAATGTGATCACTCCCATGTGTCTCAATATCTGGAAAGCACACATCTGGCGAGAAAGTTAGAGACGAAAGCAAAGTCGAGGCAGCTGCCGTATGTCACGCCTCGAAGAAAGGTGGGGCTACCATCGTTCAGGAGAGTAAGGCCATAGTTGTAGGCGATGCTTGCAAATCTTCGTCCTCTTGCATTCGTCCTTGTGCTTCCCCATGCTGGATGGCGTGCACTGAAATCTCCTATGATGACCCATGGGGCGGAACAAACAGTCAAGATATCCGCTAATCTTTTAGTATCAAAATTGCTTGAAGGCGATATATACACGCCTATGAGAGTAAACAAGAGTTTGTTCTTTTTAACTGTGATGCATATATATTGATTATCGTCGTGGGGCGCAATTGGTTGCAAAACATAGGTAAGTTCACGACGAACAAAAACGACAATTTTGCTGCATGCACCATTTGTCGAAGAGGTGATAATTTCGTACTCTAACAGTGTGAGTGGTTTAGACAAGTTGGGCTCACAAATGACGATGAGAGGAAACACATTGATGTACACAAAATGTGGAAATATTAAAGAGGTGACTATGGCACTCTTGCGTTCCATTGGATGACGGATGCTGCCGTGGCTTCTTTTCGGAAGGATGGGATATGGGTAGCCATCTTTCTAGTGGAGGGATTTTACGCCAGGTTCATTAAAGTTGTACGCCAGGTTCATTAATACTGGTCAAATTGCTGATCTTAAAGAATTTGGAGGTTACAGGAACAGTCTAAACAAGGAAATAAGGAAAACCAGAGATAACTATTACCTACAAATTTTTTTATATTGTTAAGGAAACTCAGAAAAACTGTGGAGGAACCTTGGTAATATAATGGAGCGGACACAACGCACAGAAGCTATTCAAGAAATTGGACTAGAAGGTCATCTGCTGTCCGAGACAGACGTGGTGAATGCGTTTAACGAATGCTTTCTGAACAGAGAAACACAAACGCATACACGCCCGAGAACCACTCTCTCCCTACCTGGAAACTCAAACACAATCTTTTTCCATCGAACTAACGTTGACGAGGTCTGCTCTGTATTTATGGCAATGAAAAACTCTAAAAGCTGTGATTCGCACGACCTGCAGATAAGACCCATAAAATATGTCATACACAATATAGCCCCCATCCTAGTCGATATCTATAATACCTCTATTGCTGAAAGCATCTTTCCATCAGAAATGAAAATTGCTAAACTCATTCCAATATACAAGAAGGCAGACAGGCTCAATATACAAAATTATCGCCGATATAAATGTTGCCTCACTTTTCTAAGAGACTTGAAAAAATAATATTGATTCAGTTATCATCCTTCTGTGAAAAATATCGCATTATCACGAAAGCTCAGTATGGCTTTCAAAAAAGCAAGTCAACACAGCGCTTCTAGACCAGAAAGATCATATACTTTACTCAGGCCTTCGATCATATTAAGCATAACTTATTACTAACAAAGCTTGGGACGTATGGCATCAGGGGCCTCCCACTGCAGTTAATTAAGTCATATTTAGAAAAAAGACGGCAACATGTGCACATAAATAACCTTAAATCGTTTCCTCGAGAAATAAAAACAGGAGTCCCGCAAAGAAGTATTCTCGGTCCGCTGCTTTTTTACTTATATATAAACGATGTTGTTCTGATCTATCGGAAGGCGAAATTTATCATATATGCAGACGTACAAGTGTGTTTATTTCATCGGCATGTTATACTAGCTTCATAACTAGCGCAAATGAGTTTTTCCAGAACATATTCACAAGGTCTACAAAAAGATATCTAGAATAAATTCAAATAAGACAAAAGCCGTAATTTCTTTGCGAAAGGCACGAAGATTCCACTAAGCCACACTTTAGAGATGAACAAAGTCAGCATAAAATAATCAATGAAACTGAAGCATTAGGTACTTACTTCTCTAGTACGCTACACTGTGATCGACATGTAGACTCTGTAGTACAAAAGCTTAGCCATATCACAGGAATGCTAAACAAGAAGAGATATCGTCTACCAACATCCGTAAGAATATTAATTTACCACTCATTATTTGCATCACACATTAATTATACACACCTTGCGTGGGGCACACCAACTGAATCTAACGTCAGGAATATACACTTACTACAGAAAAAGATCATATGTATCATAGCAAACGTGCCATATCACAATCACAGTGAGCACCTCTTTAAACACGACAACGTACCCACAATCTACTCCCTATACCACCGCTCTCTACTTCGTATATGGCGCTCAAACTCAAGCTCTGAAAACAGCGTATTTAATAAAATTGCTTGTCTGCAAAAAATACAGCTCCCTATATTACCCGTCATGGAGAATATTGGTCTATACCACATTCAAGAACCAACTATGGCTCGCAAATGACGAAAAGTAAGATACGTTACTAAAATACCAGACTGCTTAACTTGTTTCATGACGCCGGCATTGACATCATTAACATAACACGGTCAGAACTGTTGTCACTTACCCGAACCTTCTAATAAATGAATCAAGTGTTTATTTCTTTTCCCCTGTATTCACATATGCGTGTTGTTTAATGTTTGCAGTGACATAACTTTGCTCAATCTATTCTTTCTTCTAATCACTCCAATATTAATCGAGCATTATTTCTTTTCACCTATAAGTATGCATCCTCAAGTGTACGCAATTTTCACTTTTATTTACGTATTGCCAAGTGTATGTAATGTGGTGGTTTGTACTGTCTGCATTCTCTTTCTTGCTATTATCGAATTTCCTTGTTCTACTATCGAAAAATATCTTGACTTGATTAATTATTGTACTTACCATTTACATGTAATGTTTATGCATACGGTTGATTGCGCGACTCACTGCCACCATGTAACACGAAGGCTAAGGGCACCTCAAGCTGCCTCACTGCAGCATTTATCTTAGCCCCCTCCCCTCATTGTATTTTAGCAATGGAAACAAATAAAGAAGAAAAGAAAACATAGGGCACTTTCGGGCCACAATAAATATGAGGTGGTGCGTGCAATCTGGAGCCATGGTGCCAGCAGGGATGTTCGTAACTGCCATTCTGTTCCTAAAATCGGATTTATTGAGGGGGTTGGAAGTAAACCAAAGATCGGTGGCCCGGTTGGCTTTGGGAACCCTCGGCAAAGCCACAAATGAGGCAGTACAAGGGGACAAGGATTGGGCCTCGTTTGAAGTCAGAGAAACGTGGAGAAAATTAGTTTTGAAGAAAGACTCAAGAACATGGATCAAAATAAAAAGGCGGCTAAAGTACACAAGTATCTGTACCTAAAAAGCGTACACTCAGAATGCAGGAAGAGGTCAAGAAAGTTGGCACCCAAGTACAGGGTAATTGAAAGTGTAAATTACAGTGGCTAGAATAGGAGTAGTGTAAATAGACATCCAGGAGTAATAAGAAAGAAGTGAGAAAAACAGAGACCGCGAGTTGTATGCACAGAATGGAAACGAAAACCATGGAGATTTACAAGGATGAGACGAAAGAGATAAGAAAGGCTAATCGGCACAATAACACGAAGAAAAGTGCCTTTTTGAGGATCCAGCTGGTTGCTTAGGACCAAAACATACCGGAGCAAACATTCGCAATTAGATGGAGCATGTGTATGCTGCTACAAAAATTCGGAGACCACTCAGCACATCCTAATGAAATGGGAAGGGATTCATCCAGCCAGACCTGTACGTAACGTACAACTTCCAGAAGCGCTTGGTTTTAAAGTAGACGGAAGTATCAGCAGCCGAGATAAGCAAGAAACGTTTACACTATTGGTGAAAGAAAAGCCGGCAAGAGACTGATACAACCGGTGTAAGAATTGGGATCGGGCATGTCAAAAGGAGTAGCTGGCCCATGCCATCGTCCGACTCATCCGCGCTAAGGACGTTGTTGAAGGGAGGAACTTGTTCTCATCGAGAACGAGGAATACGGTATTTATTTACAATTTCTACGTGAAGGGTGGAGAACGTTACATGTCATCAGTCTAGCAAGACTGAAAACGAAGCACACACAGCAGACGAAAACGGCTGCTTAAAACCCCCTCTGTCCTCTCTACAATATCAATATGAAGGGTGGAGAACGTTACATTTCATTAGTCTAGCATGACTGAAAATGAACCGCACACAGCAGACGAAAACGGCTGCTTAAAACCCCCTCTGTCCTCTCTACAATATCGATATGAAGGGTGGAGAACGTTACATTTCATCAGTCTAGCATGACTGAAAATGAACCGCACACAGCAGACGAAAACGGCTGCTTAAAACACCCTCTTTCCTCCCTGCCTTCCAACCTTCGTCCAAACGGAGCGTTCAAAGTCGTCGAAGGACCCGCCTTTGAGGGTGAGGGTTCACACATTCACTCCCGCACTTTTGTTTCGCTCGTAGACAGGGGTTGTCCTCGAGTGATGTCCACAGGTGATTCCAGAGCTGACTCCGCAGTTAGCTGCCGCGTATGTGAAACGGCCGTGACGATTACCGGAGTCTGTGGGGGAACGCCGTAGGACACCCTTCTTCAGGAGCTCTATTGATCCAGTAAAGGCGACAGCGAACGCGCTAACAATGCATGGTCCGCCAAACGTGTCTAGCCTTACTGGCGTCGTAGCGCTGTTGGAAGGAGCGCGTTGTCGACTTCACGAAGTGATTCGTCGCAGTGGGCTGGGAAAGGATAGGAGGTCACTATCCACGCTGGCTGATCGTAACAGCTCATCCATGGCCATGAAAATCTCAGCTGGCCAGTGCTGATAACCACTGGCAGCAAGAGATTTCCTGGTGGCAAGGGGGATGACTTGGCTTGCAGCAACCAGCTGCAAAATGGTGACATACACACCAAAACATCTCGCAATGACAGGCAACAACAAAGTGAACCCTACAACACGGCTCTGCGCTGAGATGAATTATCTAGGATCCAGCTTTGAACCCGCCAGGATTCAAACAAAACATGAGTGCAGAAACAACAAATACTACATTTCGCTAGGCAAATTTCAAATAAATTTCGTGCCGACCAAGTTAGTAATCAGTTATGGAGTCCATCTAAATGAGAAGGGATCGTCTTGGCTTAACACAAAAAAGAAACAATAACAACAAAAAAATTATACGGCATCCCTAAACGCAGAACAAGTTTCCAGTTAGCTTGCTCAAGCTATCCGCATTGTTATGCAAGTTTCCCTTCTTATAACAAACGGCGAAGTATTGTTGGAGGGCGATGCTTCATCGGAGCAAGCGGCCATTCTTTTTAACATTTGACTGAGCCAGGGAAGAGGGCAGAAGTCAGTCTTGAAGATGAATCTCACTCCGCACAAGTAACACCACAACTTCTGGGCTGCCCAAACCAAACAGCCACATTCATTCTCTGCAGCGCTATAGGTTTCCTCTCTTACGGTTAGTTTACGCTGGCATCGAGAATAGGGTGTTCCTCATTATCATCACCTACCTAAATACCACTAACGTTGCACGTTGGGCTTTGTTGGTATATCATGATGGAGTCAAAAGGCATAGCGCATCAGAAACAGGACAAAAGAAGAACACAGACAACACACGCGTTTTACGCTATATATTATAACTTTTAACAACGAATATTTATTGCGGGATCACAGCATACATGTACAGGTTGTCCCACATAACTTGAGCCAAATTTGGTTAAAGATGAAAGGCACTCCGGACGCGAGTTGAACCGAATGCATAATGTTGGCACTGGCCTAGAGTTAATCAGGCTATTTTTATTTTTCCCTTAACTAACGGATTAGTTATGTTTAATTATTAAACCTTTTAAATATTGGCTGCAGACTCCAAGTGAAATATGCAAAGTTGTAGAACACCTTGAGAAAGCTCTCAATAAATTGTTTTCAACGCGATATATCTCATGTGGTCCGTTTTTCCGCGTCCCAAAGAAAGCCCGCGAAATATGAACAAATACCACGTGACGGGGTGCTTGCGCACTGTTATTGTGCTGCTCCCAAGCGTGCGAAGGACAATGGAATGACATCGATGAAACGACAAAGGCGTTATAACGAAGACGGCATAATTATAATAAGATGACGACTTTTAAAATATGACGATGTTGAAAAGACCACATCGTGGCGGCAACGACATGAGGGAGATGAGATACCTGCCGTGGTGGCTTAGCGGCTTCGGTGTTGCGCTGCTAAGCGCGAGGTTGCGGTATCGAATTCTGGCCTTGGGGCACCATTCCGATGGGCCCAAATGCAAAAACGCCCGTGTCCAGTGCATTCGGGGCACGTTCAGGAGTGCCATCCTCCCTCCCACTTTCTTGGGTGTTTGTGTATATTTGAATTTGAATTTATTTGCAGCAAACACAAACAAAGGCAAAGTTGTGGGTGAACAAGGAAAATAGCTGTTCAGAACAGCTTAAGGAGGCCTGGAAACCACAACACTGAGCAGCACACGGACAATTGGTGAAGAGCCCAATTACCACACAACACACATTGAAATGTAACAGCCTTTCATCTTGCAGGTTCTAGAAATTAGATATCTGCTTAAATATAGGGAAACAAAACAGAAAAAAACAACTTCGAATCAGAGATGAGGTCGTAACAGATCCATAAATAATGCAATACCATAGGATACCTAAAAAAGTTCAACGCAAACAACACAACTATATGACAGGTTAACAGGAATTTAATGCCAGTGGGATCCTATTTATAAATATGCTTCTCAGTTGGCTTATTGAAGTGTTAGTCAAGTCAATGTTTTTGTCATAATACATGGTGCTCAGTATTGGGGGCAATAAGAACTGCAGCCTCTGTTTACCGTAATTTGTACGACATTTTAAAACGTTCCGCTGTGCCGGTCCTCGTGTATTATATGTGGTTACGTTTTCTACTAGCTTAATACATCATCATTATTAGCTATTGCGAGTTTCTACTGTCGGCATAGTTTATATCTGTGCATTGAGGTAACCGGAATAAGATTATGCTTCGGAAAAAGGCCCGCTGTGTGCAGTGGCGTAGCCAGAAATTTCGTTCGGGTAGGGGGTCTCACGTTGGAACTCAGCCTCCGCCTCGTAGAAGTTGTCGTGGGATCAAATACATGAATAATACCTCCTTTGCAATTGCCAAAGATGCTGCAAACGAATTTCTGAACGCTACGCACTGTCGAGACAAGTAAAATATGTAATTTTTCATCAAACAATTTACTCGTATGTCCCAAAAATTGCGCCCGAAATAATTGATATCAACGTTTCCATGCTTTTTGTCTATTCCATAAGTAAAGAACATATCACATAAGCTTTGGAAGTATATCAGTTCGTAACCAGCAAAGCACCGCATGACGCTGATATGAAAAATGTAAAGGCCATAAGATGAACACTTTGACGACAAATGTTTTAATGACACTTTTTCAGTCAAGAACCTTGTTTAAATTTTGTTTATATCCTCCTGAGACCGGGATGCATTTGGGTGCACAGATTGCCCCCAAACTTTCAGAAAAAATCAGTAGGGTTATGAAGGTTAAAAGTGTTAAATATTTTTTCAATAGCCCTGATAGTTTCAGCTCAGCGCGATGTCCAATATATTGAGCACTGGGATGCTACCCGGTCTTTTTTCACCCAGCGCGCACGTAATGACGTACCGCAGATATTGCGCTCAGACTCGTGTGAAAAAATATTTTAATAACTCGAAAGGCAAAATAGTGAATAAAGTACGTAAAAGAGCATTCCTCTGCTCAACAAAAATTTTGCTCTTGAGTTCACTTCCTGAGGGCAATTTCAAAACACCTTTTTGTCCTTGGTGATGCAGCAGAAGAGCCGACATTTGGTGCAAAAGAACTTTGTTTTTATGTCGCAGCCCTGTAGTCTGCAACGGGCAGCGTTTGCAGTGTCTGCCAGCATTGAGCAGGGGGTAGTGCTCTTTTCTTGGGGTTCTCGAGGAGGCAGTCAAGCCTGCTTTGATGGCGGATGCCACTCGGCTTCGTTATCACTCGCCGTTTCACCCTGCTTCTTCCCTTGAGCCACGAGAGTCTCAGCAAGAGATTGGTGGAACTGCATATATTTGGGTATGCGCAAGCAGATGTCCAATAAGTTGGACAGCGCGGTTTTATGAGGATGAAAGCCTTGGCACAGGAGTACTGTCTCATATCTGAAAAATGTCCAATATATTGGACAAATCCCCATAGCGGGGTCCAACAACGACCAGGGAAAACTCTTAATGAGGCTGTCATTTGTTCCAATGTATTGCTCAGGAGCAGTGGCGTAGCCAGAAATGTCGTTCGGGGAGGGGGGTGTTACGTTCGACCTGCGGGGGCTGGCGCTCTTCGGGGAAGCGACCGCCGAAACCTGCCCGCTCCTCCGCGGCGACTCGCTTTGTAACGACGACAATGCGCCTCGTCAACAACCCGTTTGCGCCGGCATGTCTGCTGCGGTGACTCCGCTTTGTAAGGACGACAATGCGCCGCGTCCCCAACAGAACGGCGCCGGGATGTCTAGACGCAGTCGGCGGACAAAGTATTGTTACTGGATTCGCCGTCACCATCACGGTTTGTTTGGAGCTGGGGGACTCCTGGAAGAAGATGTTTTGCGGCGCCGTCTGACGGGCCTTAGAAATCGTCAGTCAATTGACAGACGCAGCGGCCACTGACAGCGGGGTCAACTCTAGGATCAGATTCGCCTGCTCAGGGCAAGACCCGTGTCTGCGAAAACCCGCTCCCCTTGGTGTGGTCTTTGAAACCTGTGTGAAAGTGAGTGTGTAAACCCTCCCCCTCAAAGGCGGTTTGGCTACGATGGCTTTGGACGCTCCGAATTGGTCGAAGGTTGAATGGCCGTTTTCCCTCACCTAGGGATCTAGGGAGGACAGAGTGTTTATAAGCAGCCGTTGTCGGCTCTTCAGTGTGCATTCTCTATCATTCATGCTAGACTGATGAACTGTAACGTTCTCATGTAGATACTGTAAATAAATTCCATATTCCTGGTACTCGATGAGAACGAGTCCTTCCCTTCAGCAACGTCCTCAGCGTGGATGAGTTGGACGACGGCATGGGCCAGCTACCATCTATTTCATGCCCGACGCCAACCATTACAACTGGCTAGCAGCGGTGAGACGAACTTTGCGACGTGGTACTGTGTCTGCGGTGAGTGCTTCGTTCTTGCTTTGACTCTCGAGGCTTCTTTTCGTGGTTGTTCTGTTTAGAACAGTAGGGAAGTTGTATTGTTGATTGTTAGCTAGGGTGTGTTTACCTAGTTACATGGACATGCTGTTAAAGCAATTTGAAGTCGGGAATGACATAGGCTTGTTCCTACGAAATTTTGAAAAAACTTGCGAGAAGATGAACTTCGGTCCAAGTACATGGCCACAGCGGTTGCTGTTTATGTTGCCGTGTGAGGCTGCGGAAGTAATCGCTAGACTCAGTGCTCAAGATACATATGATTATGCGAAAGTTAAGGCTAGTCTTTTGAAGAAGTATCGCGTTTCAGCAGAAGCTTTTCGGCAAAGGTTTAGAAGCACGGTCAAGAAGGCTAGCGAGGAATATCCGGAGTTTGCATACGGCTTAAAGGCCAACCTAGTCGAGTGGTTGAAAAGCGCGTATGCGTACGAGAGCAGAGACATGATTATTGAATGCATGTGTCTAGAGCAGTTTCACATAAGCATCCCACAATCTGTGCAGCTGCGGGTGCAAGACAGAGAAAATGTACACTCTGTGGAAAGGGCGGCTTAATTAGCCGAAGAGTACGCAACGCGTAGAAAGCTGAACGCCGAGGACGGAAATTGGGACGGTTGAAATGGACCGTGGAAACCATTTCCGATCAATAAGGGTTTGCAGACTAGACGACCGGAGCCTGTGGACGTGGAGGAAAAGACCTCAGAAAAGAGCGAGAAGTCAAACGGGGAAACCGTACAAAAAGAGCAGAAAAGAAAATTCGAATCTTTTAGACAGATCCGCTGCCATAAGTGCCACGAACTAGGACATATCGCGGTAAACTGCAGAAGGCCTAGCGTAGTTTTCTCCTACGTGGATGAAAAAGACGAGAATATGGAAATGTTAGGCCCATATTTTCACCACCTGCAAGTTAATGGGAAACCATGCCGGGTGCTGCGAGACAGTGCCGCCACTATGAACATTGTTCATCCGTCTTACGCGACGTTAGATGACTTCGCGGGAGAAGTAGCATGGATCAAACAGGTTGTAGAAGAACACAGCGTTTGTCTGCCCATGGCCAAAGTCAAAATCAGTGGACCGTTCGGGGAGCTCGTGACCGAGGCTGCTGTTTCCAAATTTTTGTCGCTGCAGTACCCTTACATTTTTTCGAATCGGTCGGGTCAGTTACTGCGTGACAAAGGGCATAAAATGGGAGAGGGCGTAGTACAGGCGTTGACGCGAGGTTAAGCTCGTAAAATCGCGTTTCTTTCGGCTGAAAATGCACAAGCTTCTCCAGCGGAAGTAGCAAAAGAGGTAACTTCCGTAACCGAATCCGAGCTAGGCTCGAGGGACAAAAAAAATGGTTGAGGAAACACAGCCAGCTGACCAGCTCAATAAGTGCGTATCACTACGGTGTCAAAGTTCACGCCTGCAGGAAGAGCCAGCTGACGCAATCGCAAGCGAGGCAGGGTCTTTAGTATCATCGGCCTCAAAGAACTTTGATCAACTCTTACGTGTGGACAGAGAGTCACTGGCAGCCGAGCAAAAGAATGATGATAGCTTAGCTAAATTGCATCACACAGCTAAAGAAGGCATTGCTAGGCGCAACGTGACGATCAAGAAAGAGGAGGATTGTTGTATCGGCACTACAGAGATCGAAAGGGTAGGATTTTAGATCAGTTAGTCGTACCTACTAAGTACAGGGAGAACCTTTTGAGTCTCTGTCATGGAAATTTGTGGCCTGGCCACCTAGGCATAAACAAATCAAAGGAAATATTGCTTATGGAATACCACTAGCCTGGTTGTTTCAAAGAAGTAGAAAACTTTGTAAGATCATGCGACGCCTGCCAGCGCTCGTGTAAACCAGGAGAAGCATGGAAAGCTCCTCTAAACGTAGTGCTCTTATGATCAGAACCTTTCAGACGACTTGTGATACACACGGTAGGGCTTCGACCAAAAACAAAGTCGGGTTACAGGTACTTGTTTACCATGCCGTGTCCGACTACAAAGTTTCTAGAAGCAATCCCTCTGAAAGAGCTCAACTCCACCGAAGTAGTAGACGCATATTTGACAGTATTCGCACGAGTTGGGTTTCAAGCCGAAATTCAGGCGGATCAATGGTTAGTATTCACCAGTGCACTGACTTCTACATTCTTACAAAAGTGCGGGGTAAAGTTGATAAACACTAACGTCTATCACCCTCAGTCAAATAGTGTAGAGAGGTGGCATTCAGTGCTTAAACAAGTTTTGAGGGCGTTCTGTTACGAGCACAAGGCGGACTGGGAGAATTGTCTTCCGGCCACTTTGTTTGCTTTGCGAACGGTTCCTCATGAGGCTACAGGGTTCTCGCCAGCAGAACTAGTGTATGGGAGGACACTCCGTTCTCCACTAAGAATGTTAAGAGAAATGTGGGAGGAAAGAGGAGAGAGTCCAACAGTGGTACAATACGTGCTAAATCTGCTGGTACGGCTAAGTGCAACCCAAGAACTTTTCGAAAGAACATGGGAGTAGCTCAAGAACGCCAATTTCTATTACGACAAGAATGCGAGGCTTCGTACGTTTAACGCCGGAGACCAGGTAATGATCCTCAAACCTGCTAGAAAGAACAAGCTTGAAGTTCACTGGGACGGACCCGTTAAAATGTTGCACAAACCTTCAATACTAACTATGGACTGAAAATGCCTGGTCGCAGAAAGGAGGTGAGGATACACCACTACAATATGATGAAGCCGTACCTGGAGCGGTGCGGAGTCGTTGCCTGTACCATCAAGGAGCAGGATGAAACTACTACGGAGTTGAATGAGTATAAGGCAACCTCTAACTCTGAAATCAGCCTGGAAGAAGTGGTAAAACATTCATTAAGCTCACACGCTCTTAGACCCGAGCAGCTAAATGAAGAGGGCAGTTAGGGGAATATCTCTATAAATTCAGCGATCGGCCAGGTAAAACCGAATAACGCATGAAATAGAGCTGACATCAACCAAACCCGTAAGATCAAAGCCTTACAGGGTGTCTCCACAACAGAGAGAAATTATGGAGGCAGAGATACAGCACATGCTAGATTTGGGAGTTATTGAGCCTGCTGAGAGTGACTACACGTCGCCACTAATACTTGTAGAAACCCCTAATAAGGACCCTCGTCCGTGTGGTGACTACAGGAAATGAAATTCAATCACTACGGATCAGCTGTTCCCGATACCCAACACTGAGAAACGAATCGAACGAATTAGCACTGCTAAATACATTTCAACGATAGGTCTCGTGCGAGGTGTTAGGAACGGCATGCAGAGGTGCCGACACGCAAAGTTTTATCATCCAGCTGCAGCTGCGAACGCGGCGAGCTTCCCCGAAGCGACCATGGAAGCCTTCACCACCTGCCGCGGTGACTCGTTTCGTAGGGACGACAATGTGCTTGTCAACACCCCCTCGGCGCCGCTATGACTAAACGCGGTCGGTGGACCAAGCATTGTTCGTGGATTCGCCGTGTCCGCTGTTTGAAGCAGGGGAGCCCCTGGAAGGTATCTTGCGCGGCCGTCTCACGGGGCTTAGAAGTCATGGACGCACGCGGTGGCATTGTCTGCATGGTCAACACTGGGATGAAGAGGCGCCATGCCAGGGCCAAGCCCCGTCTCTCCAAGAACCCACTCACCTCGCCGTGGTCAGTAAAACCTGTGTGGAAGTGTGTATAACCCTCCCCCTAAAAGGCGGGTCGACTACGATGACGTTAGACGCAACGAATTGGCGGTGAACTGTCGTTTTTCCCTTACCATGGGATCGAGGGAGGACAGAGTGTTTATAAGCAGTTGTGCGGCTGCTGAGGGTGCTTTCTCACGCAGTCATGCTAGACTGATGAACTGCAACGTCCTTATGTAGATAGTAAATATACTGTAAATATAGTAAATAGTAAATATAGTAGATACTGTAAATAAACCCATATTCTTCGTTCTCGATGAGAAGCAATCCTTCGCTTCAACAACGTCCTCAGCGTGGATAAGTTGGACGACGGCATGGGCCAGCTACCATCTATTTCATGCCCGACTCCAAACCCTAGCAGGGGACACTGGCAAGTTCCCCTTTCAGAAAGTGCCAGCCGCTATGCCGCGTTTACCTCACCTGTAGGCACTTTTCGCCCTTTCGCCCTCAGCTTCGGGCTGAAGAACGCACCGTTTAGCTTCTCTATTTTAAAGGATATTGAACTAAAAGACTTACAGGAATTCGCCTTGCCATATCCTGATGATGTAGCAATTTTTCGGAGAGCTGGAAAGAGCTCGTATAGCACGTCAAACAGGTGTTCTCACGGTTGAGGGAAGCAGGCTTAACGAAAAAGGCGGAAAGGTGTAGGTTTGGCTGCTCGCAGGTTACTTATCTGGGCCATGTTGTCGGCCAGGGCACAAGACGGCCGGCCGAGCTGAAAATAGCTACGATTGGAGATTTTTGACAGCCGCGCACGAAAACAGACATTCGTTAATTTTTGTGACTTGTGGGGTACTATCAACGGTACATTCCGAATTACTCGCAAATAGCTGTCCTTTAACGGACGCCCTCCGAAACGGAGCACCGAATAGCGTGCACTGGGATAAGGACAAAGAGAGCGCTTTCCAAAATTTGAAGACGCTATTGGCATGTCGTCCTGTGTTTCGCGCGCCAGACTACGCAAAGGAATTCATAGTTCAGTGCGACGCAAGCGACAGAGGTATGGGCGTGGTACTTAGTCAGGTCGGCGATGATAATGAGGAACATCCTATCCTCTATGCCAGCCGTAAGCTAACTCTAAGAGAGGAAGCCTACGGTGCTTCAGAGAAGGAATGTGCTTGTTTGGTTTGGGCAACCCAGATGTTGTCGTGTTACTTGTACGGAGCGAGGTTCATCTTCGAGACCGACCACTGTCCTCTGACGTGGCTCAATCAAATGTCACACAAAAATGGCCGCTTGCCCCGATGGAGCTTCACTCTCCAAGAGTACAACTTCTCCGTTAGATATAAGAAGGGAAAGTTGCATAGAAATGCTGATGGTTTGAGCAGGCTGATTTGAATTCTGTATTTAGGGATACCGCCTAAATTTTGGGGTTGGTATGGTCAATTTGGTTAAGCCAAGAAGATCCCCTCTCATTTAGCAGGACTTCTTCCATGATTGCTCAATTTTCAGCACGAAATTCCTTCAAAAATTGGCGTAGCGAAATGCAGCATCTGTTGTTTCTGCACTTATGTTTTCTTTGAAGCCTAGCGGGTCTAAAGTGAGATCCAAGAAACGTCATCTCGGCGCATAGCCGTGTTGTGGGGTTCGTTTTGCAGTTGCCTGTCCTTTTTGGATGTTTTGGGGAGGTGTCATTATTTCACAGCTGGTCGCTGCAAGCGACGGCATCCCCCCCTTGCCACCAGCCATTCTCTTCCTGCCCAGCGGTTATCAGCACTGGCCACTCGAGATTTTTCGGGCCATGGAGGAACTGTTATGTTCGACCTGCGGGGGCTGGCGATCTTCCGGGAAGTGACCGTTGAAACCTGCCCGGCCCGCTGCGGCCACTCGCTTTGTAAGGACGACAATGCGCCGCGTCCCCAACCAAACGGCGCTGGGATGTAAAGATGGAGTCGGCGGACCAAGTATTGTTATTGGATTCGCCGTCACCGTCACGGTTTCTTTGGAGCTGGGGGACTCCTGGAAGAAGATGTCTTGCGGCGCCGTCTCACGGGCCTTAGAAACCGTCAGTAAATAGACAGATGCGGCGGCCACTGCCTGCGGGGTCAACTCTGGGATCAAGAGGCGCCTGCTCAGGGCAAGACCCGTGTCTGCGAAAAGCCTCTCACCTCGGTGTGGTCAGAGAAACCTGTGCGGAAGTGAGTGTGTAAACCATCCCCCTCAAAGGTGGGTTGGCTACGATGACTTTGGATGCTCCAAATTGGTCGAAGGTTGAACGACCGTTTTCCCTCACCTAGGGATCTATAGGGAGGACAGAGTCCTTATAAGCAGCCGTTGTAGGCTCTTCAGTGTGCATTCTCTTTCAGTCATGCTAGGCTGATGAACTGTAACGTTCTCATAGATACTGTAAATAAATCCCATGTGCCTCGTTCTCGATGAGAACAAGCCCTTCCCTTCAACAACGTCCTCAGCGTGGATGAGTTCGACGACGGCATGGGCCAGCTACCATCTATTTCCTGCCCGACGCCAATTCTTACAGAGGGGGGGGGGGGGGGGAGGGGGCTCACGTTGCAGCTCGGCCTCCTCCTCATAGAATTTGTCAAGGGATCAAATGCATGAATAATGCATTGCCATTCCGAAAGATGCTGCAGACGAACTCTTGGACGCTACGCACTGTCAAGACAAGTGAAATACGTATTTTTTTTTCATAAAACAATACACTCGTATGTCCGAAAAATTTTGTCCGATATAACTGGTATCAATGCTTCCATGTTTTTTGTCATTTTAATAAGTAAAGAAAATATCACACGATCTTTAGAACTATATCAGCTCGAAACTAGCAAAGCAGTGAATGCCGCTGATATGAAAATTTTAAAGGCCCTGAAATGGGGAGGTGGGCGGCAATAAATGGAGGACAAATATTTTAACGAGGCTTTGTGATTCAAGAACCCTGTTTACATCTTTGTACATAAGCAACGGCCAGGGAAAAATTTCAATGACGCTGTCCTTTGTTCCACTGCATTGCGCAGGAGTAGCTCGCACCGTGTATTGTAATTGCACCGAAATTATAGATGCAAGACAGAGCACATATAAAAAGCAGGAGTTCTTCGAAAGATACGAGGGCGAGTCAAATGAAAGTGAGCCAATGGGAATATATAACAAACGGGGTACTTTATTTAAAAGTAGTCTCCATGAGCATTTAGACATTTGTCCACGCACGATCTCCTTGGCAGAGTGGAACACCGCACATACAAGGCGCACAAGACTGCACAGACTAAACCCGTCACTTCTACTCCAACCTCCAGCGGGTCTACACCGACGTGAAGCGTCTCTTCTGTGTCGGTTATGGCTTGGAGTTGCCTTCACGAATGCCTACTCAGCACTAATTGGAATGGCTAATACTCCTGCATGTGATGTTTGCGGATGCAAGGAGAACATTGACCACTTACTGTGCCATTGTCCACACTTTCAAGCACAAAGACAGTCTTTGTCCAACACATTGAGGAAACTAGACGATCGTCCTCTAAGTGAACAGACCATATTAGAGCACCGTCCCGACCGATCATCGGCTCAGAAGGCAGTGAAGGCACTTTTGTGTTTTCTCAGAACTTCTGGTTTGCTCGAGCGACTCTAACTGAAGTGCTGTGCGTACGCGTATCTACACCTTCTCTCTCCCTTCTTTCCCTTCCCCTTCTCCCATCCCCCAGTGTAGGGTAGCCAACCAGACTATTGACTGGTTAACATCCCTGCCTTTCCTGAATTCTCCTCTCTCTCTCTCTCTGTCCAACCGACTATAGTCGCGTCATTCCCGTCTCATAAAACTCCTTGGGCTGCTCCTTCAAAAAGTCTGTAACTGACTCTTTTACGTCATCGTCCGATACGAATCTGGTTCCCTTGAGCTGCTTTTTTTTCAATTGCCCCAAAATGAGGAAGTCGCAAGGCGACAGGTCTGGGCTATATGGCGGATATTGTAGCGTTTCTCACTTGAGCTTTGCCAGTTTAGTATTAACATCAGCGACGTGGGTACGGACATTGTCGTGGAACATTGTGACCCCATTCGTCAATTTTCCACGTCGTTTGTTCTTGATCGCAATGCGCAGCCGATCCAGTGTTTCACAATATCGGAAACAATTGACATTCTCTCCAGGTTTAGTAAATGCTATCAGTAATGGCCCCTGACGATAGAAAAAAAAAACGTCAACAACACCTTTCCGGCGGAAATGACGGCCTTTGCTTTTCTGTGGGTGATGAATTCGAATGTTTTCATTGTAAGCTTTGCCGTCGTGTTTCAGGCTCGTAGTAGTGGCGCCATGATTCGTTCTCGGTCACAACTGCAGACAAGAAGTCGTCGCCCTAATTGTGGTACGGGATCAGATTAGTCAAGGCAGCGCCGAACTTCTCCGTTTTCTGGCGGTGGTTAAAAATCTTGGGCGTCCATTGCGCACACAAGAGCCGATAACTGAGATGTTAATGAATTAGGGTGTGCACCGAACCGTGACTGATGTTCACACGCTATGCCATTTCATCGATGCTTATCCTCCGTTCTTGTATAACCAGCTCATCAACCTTTGCAGTTGTATTGGGGGTGATTGCACGGTGGCTTTGGCCCGGTCATGGATCGTCTTTGAAACTTTCACGTCCTTCTTTGAACCGTTTGCTCCAACGCTTGACAGTGGCCAATGAAATGCAATGTTCAACGTACACGCAGCCATACGGCGGCCAATTTTGTTTTGGAAAAGACATTCAGCTGTCAAAAACCACACGACACCACGTTGTTCAACTTTTGAAGTGTCCATTATGTCACGCAACCATGTTCAACCCAGTGCATGAGAGCATTAAAGAGCCTCTATCCTCACACCTGCGTGTTACTTTTGTAAATGAGAGATGCCTGTGTTCTACAGATAATGAACAGAACCATTAGTGCGCGTGGTTGGTTGGCTCACTTTCATTTGACTCGCCCTCGCACATTTTAAATGCGAAGATACAATGGAATATACAACTCCGAAGATACAGCTTGATAAAGGGCAAAAAAGTGTCACTGGAAACAAAGTTCGCTGCACGCACAAACAAAACCTCGCAATAAATTATTTAAATATACGTATAAGTCTCCAACGAATCTACGCATCTAAGAAAAAGTCGCGTTATATAATGCGTCAAACAAGGCCAATGAGCATGTTGCGCAATCGCAGATTCACAGATCACAGAACCCTAAGGCCCGCCCCTCCTGCCTCCACTCCCCCTCGATGTATCGCACGCGACGGAAGGTGCCGCGCCTCCTCCCCGCTTTTCTCCCTTGCGCACACAAGACTAAGACACCACCATCGGATCACCCATGCCAACCCCCCCACGCCTTTTCACTCGCACATACAGCATGCGGCGCGCGGTGACGATGTAATCGCCCTTGGACTTTATACTTAACATGAGGGGGACGGCGACGGCAGGAACGCGCCTAGAGTGTCCATATAATTGCTGTCGTAATAATATCATAAGAATATCCGGCAACTGAAGCGTCTCGTGCCCCATTACTTTGCGCAAAAGAAGAAGCAACAAAAATCGAACGTTCAGTATGCGACAATTCGCTGCGCCGCAGCGTCTTTTGTGCGTGCGTGCGTGCGTGTGTGTGTGTGTGTGTGTGTGTGTGTGTGTGTGTGTGTGTGTGTGTGTGTGTGTGTGTGTGTGTGTGTGTGTGTGTGTGTGTGTGTGTGTGTGTGTGTGTGTGTGTGTGTGTGTGTGTGTGTGTGTGTGTGCGTGTGCGTGCGTGCGTGCGTGCGTGCGGGGGCACCGAAATGAAAAAACGCAAAGGAAAGCATGCTGGCCACAATTGAATGCCTACTAGGTCACCTAATGTGGCTGCCGAAGGAATAGCGAAGAAAACGTGAGACGTTTGGTCCACAGAGAACCACATGCATACTATCGTACACCGATTTTCAGGAGAGGTTGTGCTCAAGCGAACGCGTTGCAATACGTCGAGTCCCCACAGTGATGGCTGCGAGCGACCGTTGTTTCTTTTCTCGTCTGCTAACCCGAAAGCATCCGAAATGCTGGCGGGCGAAAATCTATTCGGCCAGAGAAAAACGAATGCGCACCGAAGAGCGCCGCGCGGTGGTCGGGGCAATACGAGAAAAATGCATGCGTTCTGACTGGCTCTCGCAGCCCTAGGATATAGAGAGAACAAGAAAATTGAAGAGGCTCAATGTGTCCTCACGAATAAAAGTCAAAGTAGAAAAACAAACAAGAACGAAGTTACCTTTGCTGGCTTTAGTGTCTTGACACGGATGCAGTTGAAAAGAATGTTGATATTCTTTTCTGTGACATGACGACACAAATGAACTACCGCAAAGCTTCGTCTCATCGGACCACGCTGCGTGCTTGGTCAATTTGCGTAATAGTGTGTTGATTTGGCTTGTCTCGTTGTATGTTCCGATGTACGACTTAAGAAAAGTCAATGCACCTATGGCGTCGAATGTTTATAACAACATTAAACCCACAAAGTTCCGAAATTGAAAATCTAAAGCACGACTGTAGAAATGTCGATGCACTTTTCACATCAAAAGTTTATGAAAACTTTATACCCATGAAGTTTCGGAATTGAAATTCATGCACTACGTAGATTCCGCGGCCTCCGCGAGATGCCACGACGAGCCCGCTCGCCATCAAACGCCCTTGAAACTTCGTGCTCGGATTGGACTCCTTGCGCTATGTGACTCACGGTGCATGGACATTGCCGCGAAATCCAGCCCGAGTTTGCAATGTACGCGCTGAGATGTCTTTTCGAGCGTGAAAAAGACACTCTAGATAAAATACAGAATGATTTCCGGCGCCGGGGGGTTGTTTTGGTCGACGGTGCATGGACAGCCCGAAAAAAATGTCGAGGGGGGGGGGAAGGGCTGAAGCCCCATAAGCACCCCCCCCCCCCAGTTACGACCCTGCTCAGAAGCAGCTGTCACCGGCGGTCGTGTATTGTGAGCAATTGCACCGAAATCATTGTCGCAACACAGATCACATATAAGAAGCAGGAGTCCTGCAAAATATACGAGGGCGAGTCAAATGAAAGTGAGCCATCGCGAATATATGACAAACGGGGTACTTTATTTAAACGTAGTCTCCATGAGCATTTAGACATTTGTCCCTCTGACTAACGAGTCGCGTGATTCCCGTCTCATAAAGCTCCTTGGGTTGCTTCCTTCAAAAAGTCTGTAATTGAGTCTTTCACGTGATCGTCCGACACGAATCTGGTTCCCTTGAGCTTCTTCTTTCATCATCATCATCAGCCTAGTTACGCCCACTGCAGGGCAAAGGCCTCTCCCATACTTCTCCAACTACCCCGGTCATGTACTAATTGTGGCCATGTTGTCCCTGCAAACGTCTTAATGTCATCCGCCCACCTAACTTTCTGCCGCCCCCTGCTACGCATCCCTTCCCTTGGAATCCAGTCCGTAACCCTTAGTGACCATCGGTTATCTTCCCTCCTCATTACATGTCCGGCCCATGCCCATTTCTTTTTCTTGATTTCAACTAAGATGTCGTTTACCCGCGTTTGTTGCCTCACCCAATCTGCTCTTTTCTTATCCCTTAACGTCACACCCATCATTCTTCTTTCCATAGCTCGTTGCGTCGTCCTCAATTTCAGCAGAACCCTTTTCGTAAGCCTCCAGGTTTCTGCCCCATATGTGAGTACTGGTAACACACAGCTGTTATACACTTTCCTTTTGAGGGATAGTGGCAACCTGCTGTTCATGATTTGAGAATGCCTGCCAAACGCACCCCAGCCCATTCTTATTCTTCTGGTTATTTCAGTCTCATGATCCGGATCCGTGGTCACTACCTGCCCTAAGTAGATGTATTCCCTTACAACTTCCAGTGCTTCGCTACCTATCGTAAACTGCTGTTCTCTTCGACTGTTAAACAATACTTTAGTTTTCTGCAGATTAATTTTCAGACCCACCCTTCTGCTTTAATTACCCCAAAATGAGGAAGTCGCAAGGCGACACGTCTGGGCTGTATGGCGGATGTTGTGATAACATGATAGAGGGTTAAACGTATGAAAAGAACTCGCAGTGCAACTACATTACGAGCTTGAGCACTCGCAGAGCTTTTCAAGATCTGTCACGTGTCTTAGATGTATTGTGCAGTTACCCTCCCATTCTGAACTCAAACTTACAGCGCAGACACCTAAGACGGACCACAAAAGGAAGATACGACACACACTGGCGCTGTGTTTGTGTGCTTGCGCTGTAAGTTTAAGTTCAGAATTATGTACCAACTAGGCCCAAATGAAGTTTTACTGAAATACCCTCCCATTTCCTCACCAAAATCTTTCCATTCGCGAACTGGTAGGCGTTGTGCGCTATCCACTCCCGGGCAGTGCGCAGTAAGTCTCGCTTATGTCGCGTCATGTTTTCAGCAATCTAAGCGTGCAGGTGAGATGCTTGCAGCTCTTTGCGTTTACGCAGCCACGCGTCACATGTAGGCCGTCGCGTGAATCGCACGATTATTCCTGGAATATTTTCATGCTTCGCTCGAAGACGATGAACACTCCCAACGTTTCGTCATGTCAGGACCGGCACGTTCAATGCTTTGCCACGTCATTCAGTTTGCTTTAAAAAATACTCATTTACTGTGACTGGTGTGCCATGCACTTCTAAGTTACATCTCCTGCGGCGCCATTCAAGGTCGTGTACGCAGTCTTAAGGACTTCAGTGTCACAAAGTGTCGCGTTCTTTCTCGAGATCAGTAACGCGCTTTCTCAGGCTACTGATTTCCTTTCTCTTGTTTTACCTGTCGGCCAAGAATTTCGTCATACTTCTTCGACATTAGGTCGATAGAAGCATTAACTTCCTATACCTGCGACGACAATCTGACAAGTTCTCATCAAGTTTATGAGTTATCTCCTGCTAAGCGGACGGAAGTAGCGCAAGTGCTTACGTTGTCACCGGTGTCTGTTTCTCCCGTCCTGCAATGTATGCATCGCCATGCCCTGCCACCTTTTTCGCATTTTCCCTTGAACGTAGTCTCTGAACAGCCAGACCCCTCCCCGAGGTGCTAAGCATGCTTGCATTCTATACAGGTCATGGCACGCTCATCCAGTGGAGAGTCTTTCCACACGCTATGCACCCGTCAGACGTTGCCACCAGGGTGCTGTTAGTAGCACGACAGAGTTCCGCAAATAATAGCACGCAGGAAATTGCAAAGCTCAAGTGAAGTACACAATACAGAAATAAGTAGCACGGTAGCACATAACGTAACATGGCAGCAGCGGCGGCAGAAGTGTGGAATACCCACAAGAGTTCAGAAAACGTTTTACCAACCTGAAAAGAAGAAAGACAGTAGATAAGATAGACGTCTCGTCACGACCACGGCTGCTACTCGTTTGACCAGCCAGGGGCTCTATTCTGAACCGTTCTCAACATTCCGCCATTTTCTTCGAGGCGTGACGTATACGCGCGACGCACACAAAATAGCGCTGATGGCCTCGTTTTGCTTTCGTAACGCGACGCAAACTTGACATTTTGCCTAAGAAACTAAAATGAACGCACCGAACCTAACGTTCGGTGCCTAAAATAAGCTAATAAATAAAGCAGCTAGCTCAAAGCCTACAATTACTACGTCGAAAACGCTTCTCGCTTCCGTCGTCTGCTGCGTACAAGCCGTCGTCTGTTTCATTAGCTAGGATTCGTGTACCCGGGAAACGGAATGAATCATCGTACGTTGAAGCCAACGCGCTCGTTTTCTACCTTGAGACAACATACGCGGCCTACCAGCGGTTATGAGCGCGCGTTCTACGCCACGTTATCACTATCTCGCGAAACGTAAGTGACTCATGCCCGACTTGGCTGGCTGAGAAAGGCCGAATATCACCGATAGCGTTGCGCGCGCCAGAGATATCCGCTTGCGCGACTAAAGCGCCGGCGCTGCCGTCTCTTGTTCAGTTCGCTGGTTACTCGCACCGCGTGAGGAAACTTGAGGGCGCCGCCTTGCGCACATTCCTTTTTATAAATTAAAAAGACGCCGTTGTCATAATTCGTGACTGTGCGAAAAGGCATTATTCTTGATTACAATGCAAACGCAGCAGTGAAAAGCAGTGACAACGTTGCAGAAAGTTTGCTATGTTCCACCAATATTATTTCATATCAACGCGTTCTTTTCGAAAATGACGACACATAACACAAATACCAACACCACCGCAGAGCGATGCAAATACTATGAGCACGCATTATGAACAAAAAGATTTTCATGCCGCCAAACGACGGGAGAAATGTGGTGATACGCATTGCTCTCGGCAGCCATTGCATATAGCTGCTCATTAGCATAATTCGCGCGGATCGTCGCAGCACAAATTGAGGTGGAAAATCTCCCCAATGGCGGCCCAGCGCAACGTCACGCAACCTAAAATTGACGTTTACCAAACAGCCCTTCCGTTGACGCTCCCCATGGCATATTCCTCCAGCCAATAAGGAAGCTGACATGGCGCCTATTTTGGATCGCCACCACATATTCGCGATATTGCAGATGCATTACAGTGGCTTCTGTACGCTACCGCTCACTTTCTTTTTAAAGCGCTAACGTCGCAATATAGCTGCCGAGGACCAAAAAAAAAATGTATTAATAGTCGATAAAATTTGCCGCCCCAAATCACGTTTCATCATCTTGATGAAAATGCAACATTGCATTTTGCCAAACTCCCGTTTCCCGGCACAAATTGTCAAGGCAGCTGAGCTCTCGACAGCCAATCAGAGAGCCAACATGACGGATAATGACGGCCGTGCAACCGTCATGCGCGTCGAGAGCTCTATTCAAGTGGCGTGTGTTTTCGTAGTGTTGCCAGCAGAAAACAGAAAATTCGTCAGGGTCCAAGGGTAGTAGATGAAGGCACAGCCACCTTTTCAAAATGAACTCTGCAGCGGTGGAAAGTTCACGCACACACAAAAGAAAAACACTTGAGCGTGAGCCGATCCCTGCAGTTGAGGCCTACAGCAGGTAACCAGGAAGGCATCGGCAGTCGGCTTCCAGATACGCCAAGATAGCATGAGCGCGAGGTCGCGGGATCGAATCGCGGCCACGGCGGCCGCATTTCGATGGAGGCGAAAGGCGAAAACACCCGTGTACTTAGATTAAGGCGCACGTTAAAGAACTCCAGGTGGTCAAAATTTTCTTAGTCTTCCACTATGGCGTGTCTCGTAATCAGAAAGTGGTTCTGGCACGTAAAACCCCATTATTTCCTTTTTTTTAAGATAGCACGAAAAGCGGAAGGAAGACCAACCTCAAAAGACCAAATACAGTGGATAAGATGGACGTCCCGCCACCTGCGCCGCTGTCGCTCGTGTCAGCTGTTCAGGTGTAGCCCTGGGAGTGTTAGCGAGTGCCGTTCACTGCCAAGGCGACGGACTTGGAACATCATTTTAACCGTATATGTCACAAATACGTGTTCTTACGAGCACACAGCTGCTCCTACGCTCGTGTGCTACCCCATATGCTACCTCACAGTACCGAGACTGCTAAATTTGCGGCCCTCGCTGTGCAGTAATGCGATAAGAATGAAGACATTTGAAAGACTCAATGCATTGCACGTGCAAATTGAGCCCCTTAGATCAATTTGCACATCTAATGTAAAAATTAAGAGGCTGAATTTATACATTTTAATTCAGCATAACAATTAAATTCCTCTCTGCTTTCTCTGGCTTAATCTTTCGTCACTTCGTGTGGACGAGGTTTTAGTGACATTTGAAGCAGTATCGATAATGTTAAGTCTATGTTACCAAGCCATTTGGTGATATTCATTGAAAGTAGCGTTGGAGCCTCGCTCAAACAAATGAATTAAACGACACAATTGCAATGTATGTTTCGCAGTGCGAAAATCAATTTTAACGTATGTGAATCAAAATCATATCTAGATTCCGTTCACAATGATTTACTCAGCCAATCGTTGGATGATTATTGGCGTTCTTAAACGCTGAAATGGTCAGCCAGTACGCCGAGACGTTACATCTCCGGATGGTGAAGTTCATAGGTAGAAATAAAGAAAGTAAAATATGATATATAATGTTTCTTAAGAGTGTTCCCGTATAGCTTGCTGATACAATAGTTTCAAGCATCCATTATAACTTCAATTCTCATTGTTGTCAAGAGGAAGTTTTAGCTCAGGGGCTCCAATCTAAATACAAAGAAACGGAGAAAACAATTTTGTTCAACAACCATTGCACCGATTTTAATTAGATTGGTTGCATTTAAAAAAAAACAGAATTTAATGACCGTGAGAAGAGAATGTTTGACTATTAACATTTTCATAAACATTGTTGGGCACATCCAGCATTGACACATTGACACCTTGGACACATTTGACACATCTCAGAAAAATTAGATGTTTTACGGCCGATCTTTCATGACTGTATGGCAGTTTGTACTGCCTAGGTGCGCATAAGCGCTTGTGCTTATGCGGTCTCATCCTTACTTTGTGCAAATGTTATGGGAAACAATAAACTTCAAGCTTCAAGTTCGAACTATAATCGTAGATCACACGGCTAGGCTACTAAGAAAGCCTAACGTCAGTCTTACAGTGATGCGCAGATTGTTAGAGCTCCGTTGCAAAATTTGGTAGAACAGAACTATAAAGTTTACAACTTTGTAACTCAGTAATGGAAAATGATATTGCAATTCTATAAACAGCAACTAATAATACTCAAAGCGTTCAAATTTGACGTATTTATGTACCGCTCTGGAAATGCTATCATTAGGTAAGTAGGATTTGCGGAAAACTTTTGTAAACATTGCACAAAGATCACGTTAGCTGTACATAATTATATCAAATTTGTCCGCTTTAGATTTTCTAAGAAATACAATTTACGGAACTGTGATATTTATTGTCGTTGTAGGGTTACCGATTTCTAAACTTGGTGCTTCTATATTTTTTTTAAACGCTTACTGATCTATGGTAGCTTCTGTAAAGCATTCTGGACATTAAATCAAAATTCTGCTTTCAACTGTCATTAGAATTTAACCTTTTCTCTCCAATGAAACACATGTCATTCAAATTGGTCAAGGGGTTGTCTCACAAAAGCGTTTCTGCGCTTTACATGTATTTGAATAGGCGGTATCGCAGTTTCCCCTAGCTAAAGCTCTCTCTTAATAGATTTTGTTCGAAAATTTATTAGGAAAGCTGACCGAAATAAGAATTAGAATTCTGTAGCAGATTCTAAAATTTGAACGCATTTTTGCTGTTATTTTTTATACCAATACTACAATAGCACCTTATATTACACTCGTAGTGTTTAGAGGCACTTCTTTCATGTTTCTTGGCGTCTGTCTGAGGTAGTTTACGCATATCAGTATATTTTCTACACACTTTATTGAAAGAAGAATTTTCAGCAACAAGTCTTTAAACTATGTACAAATTGCCTACACTAAATTTGCCCGCCGTGGTTGCTCAGTGGCTATGGTGTTAGGCTACTGAGCTGAGCACGAGGTCGCGGGATCGAATCTCGGCTACGGCGGCCGCATTTCGGTGGGGGAGAAATGCGAAAACACCCGTGTACCTAGATTTAGGTGCACGTTAAAGAACCCCATGCGGTCGAAATTTCCGGAATGCCCCACTACGGCGTGCCTCATAATCAGAAAGTGGTTTTGGCAGGTAAAACCCCACAATTTAATTTAAACTAAATTTTTTGTTAGATAGGTAAGTTAGCGATCTATCGAAGGCAGATGAGTCTGCAGACTTTATCCTAAAGAACAAAGGGTACTACAATTGCTAATACGAGAGAACTAATAAATCGTTCAATCTTACAGTTCACGGTATGCGCAAGTTGTTTCTTTAAATGAATGTAAATTTACCTATGTGAGGTGAATGTGCAGAGAGTTTGCGTATGAGTCTGAGGTTACGATGTTGCCTTGTTGTGTTTCCTCGTCACGAATTTCGCTGTGCACGCGCAGATTAGCCCAGCTTCTTGTGTGCTTTTTTTCTGCCCACGATGATACTACTTTAGTTCCCTCCTTTCTATGTTTTGCTGACGATGCTGTTTCAGCTATCTGTACAGTCTGTTTAGTGTATCGCCTGCGTGATTTGTTGAATATGAAAATTTGATGGTTCGAATGCTCTATGTAAACTGAACTTGATAACTAACTCCGGACGCTGTTATGCGTGCGTTAATCTTAATGCTCTTCGCAAAACTGTAGCTCTGTTGTGTATTTCCAATCACGTGCCTTAGAACTTATAATTAGGGTTTTAATGCCTTTGGCCTTGCAATTGGGCCTTCTTTCCAGGCATTAACGGCTCCATTTATAACACTTCAGATGAAAACAAATGAACTGAAATCAGTGAGGTATGCTGCTGTCTCCCGAAGGATACGCATTAGCAGTATTTGACCAGGCGTATAGCAGCGAGCAGTGGGTTCTATAAGGAAAGTGCATGCATATACGTGACTCCATGCGCGCATGGCTGCCTCTCGAAAGTGAGGACAGGGCGAGAAAACAGGTCGGTGGCATGGCTTGTGGCTTGCACTTGCTCATCCTTACGGCCGCTGCTCTGTGTCCTCTGGCTACAATAGATGCTCACAGCTACTGCGGCAGGAAAGAAGGTACTGCACCTACTGCAAACTTGAATTATTTTCGTCGACGCGTTTTTTCTTAGCGAACGCTAGCCGAAGGCACTAAGGATTACTTGAGGAAATACTTGCACTCCGAAGTTAGACAGGGAGGCCATGAATGAGGCACCGACATAGAACTGGGGTAGAAAAGTGGGTAGCTTCGAGTGTAGTGCTGAACAACTACGACAGAATCGTCCGGGTTGGTGCAATGTCAATGCAATATAGATTATATGTATTTTTGGCATTTTACGTTGTAACGCATTGTCACGGCCTTCTTTTGAATTTCAATTATACAATTTATTTATGTTTACCGTGTTAGTTACTTCCCTGACTCGGGAAATTCTCTACCTACAGTATTATAGTCAATCTGTATTATTGTTTTATAAGGTATGTATTTCTTTTGTATTTTGCGCTATTAATCTGCTCAATTTTATTTGGTTGATATGTTTACCTTCGTATGCACATCTAACATTGATTTGATGCAATGTCACCAATGCATTTCATATTATGTACCACACTGCTAAATGCCAACAGGAGCGGCAGCCATTTGCCGGGCCTTTGTCGCCTTTTGCTCCTGCTCCCGTTTCTGTGACAGAAGCAAAAGTAAACCTTCACTTTCGATCAGCACGAAAATCTCACGAGAAAATAAAAGCACGTGGTTGCTGTTAAAGTAGGCACGTACGTGTTTGCTGTCGTAGTAGGCACCTGGCGTGGTGCCAAGCCGCTTGATTCGGTGGGGTTCGGCGTTGTTTTGCCATTGAAAATCCCGTTTGCGGTTTTCGTAGCTTGCGTTTCCCGTGCCCACAAGAAATGGCTTCTTGCGCATGAAGAAGGCCGACATGTCGCATCGTTTTGGATCATAAAAACTCCCTCGGCAGGATACGTAATGAAAATGGCTCATTAAACTTTCGCGTGTAGATTATGTCATCAGGTCATTACGTGCCACGTACTTAATTGCATGTGTGCTACGCTTTGCCTTCGGTCTCATTGCATAGTACTCTCAGCACTCCGGAAATATTTAGCTCTAGTAGTAATTTCCGACTAATCACGCTGTGCGGTGCTACCGAATTGCCATTCTCGTGACATCACCGCGAGGTTTAGCGTCATCGGGATGCGCCGCCATAGAATTATGAAATCAGCTATAACAGGTGCGACGTCCAAATTTTCTCTATGTTCCGCAGCACTCGCTTGACAACAAGGCGCGCTAATGGAGGTTGATTAAACTCTTATTGTCCACACGCCGAACAGCTACCTTAAAGTGCCTCTTTTTATTATTAAGGTGAAAGCTTTAAGTAGCTCGTTGCAATAGCTCACAGCAGAAAAAGAAGCCACGTCAGGGCCAGTCATACAAAAAAGTAGATGAGTAGCACAAAAAATATCGCCATCAGCAATAGCTCATACCAACATAATTTGGAATGACTCATAGATCCCCCGTAAGCAGCCCAAGGTTCAATGGCTGAATATGAAAATAGAAACGAAAGAAAGAAAGAACGAAAAAAGGTAAAAAATGAACGAAAGAACAAAGAACGAGAAAACAAAGAAACAGAGAGTAAAAGAAAGAAAATAAGAAAGAGACACAAAGAAAGGAAGAAATGAAGAAAGAAGGAAAGAAAGAAAAGAAATACCGAAAAAAATTAGAGAACGAAAGAAAGAACGAAATAACGCTTAGCTAGTGCGTCAGGTGCTCGCATGTGTCATTGAGGAGATCGACCTACACCCAATACATTTACTTCCCGCTGCAGCTCGTTATGTCTTGCAAAAAGACTGACCCCTCTGATCGGATATAATGCATTACCACGTGTACAGCAGGCTTTGACCTTCACGTGTTACAGGAGCGTAACATGCTGCAGATTTCTTCTTGCCCGTGTCTATTCACGGTTTTCTGGTTTCTTGGATTTAAATAGCAAGTGTTTCGAGATTATCTCTTACAAGACTTTCCTGGCAACATCCGTAACAAAAGTCATCATGGAGTAAAAACTTATCATCGTTCTATTTCAACTTCATGTTAAACTATCTAATCATGAGCGTCGGTTCTGCCTGCTCCTGTTTTTATCCTGAAACAAAATCTTTCGATATATCTTTGTTTCTTATTTGGCCTAGCTACTGCGCTGTCCTCGATTTGCACCTCAAAATTTAATGTTAACACTTGAACGGTCGATTCACTGCTTTGCTGAACTTTGTGTTTATGTGGAAGGAGTAAGTCGGTATACATTAGCTGCGCTGGGTGCTTAACTTTACCATTTCCCTTTGCTGATTTCTTTTCGCTTAGAAAGTGCTAAATGTTTCTGCAGTATCTATTTTGTAACCATGGCAGTGTTCTCCTTCGGCAACAGTCTGCGCAACCTTTGTGCAGGCGTCGTGAAGAGCTTCCGTAGTGCTTCTATTGGGGCCGAATTCTTGACTCGTTGCGGACGCCATTTATTGCTCAAGTACAACATTGACACTGGTGCTTTCTACAAGGTATGGCCAGAGCAGCACATCAAGTGAGGCTGCCCATCATAAGCTACCATGGGAGCATGATTGCGTGAAAACAGATGCTAAGATTTAGTTATGCGACTGAAAAACTTCAGGCGGTCCAAATTAATTTGATCCCTTCAGTACACCGCGCCTATATTATTAGCCCAGTGTTGCCTTGGGGCTTTAAATAAAACGACAAAGTGTTTCTCATGTGCAATAACGATGATGTTTCTGTTGCTGTTGAAGCTTCATTGATGTTGATGTTGTTGCTGAGGTTCAGGGAACATCTAAGGGATATGCAGGAGTCACAACCCGTCAGCAAATGGTTAAACGCTCAATCCTTATCGATGTTATTGCGATATTGGTCCAAAAGGCAGTGTCAAAATCTGTTGAACGGCTAACATCAAGCCTGTCGGAGACTAGTTCAAGTGTTGACATCCGAAATGATTCCACTTTTCGGTTCTGCAGCGAGTTGCAATGCTAGCTCGCAGATTCCTAACCATCCACTTACATCGAACGTTGAACAGCTGATCGATGCTTTGCCAGTTATCGTAGAAAACACTGAAATTACAAGGCTATCAACTTCAGCTTAGCAGAGCGACAACACATTCTTCTCTGGGTCAGTATCTGAGAACATCCAAAGTGTATAAATGTATCTTCCGACGCTTAAACGCACAAGGTCACCTAATGATAATTGATCGATCTCTGTCCCGTACTGAAGAACCAAAAGGTTGGTTAAATATAGTTTTTCCAAGACAGATTCTAATCCTAATTCATCCAGCTCTTCCCTCGGATTGAAACCCACAAAGCACAGTAAAGACAGTCTTTCGAAGACAGATTTTCTTAAAAGTGAGTAATTGAGAGCAAGTGGTTTCTAAATTAGGTATTAATTCATCAGAGGTTATTTAAATGTATACAGTGAAACTGCCATTCCATTATTTCTGCAGCTACAGATTTAATATATCTTTGTTCACAATTTTCTAGCAACACTATTCTTTTGCAGGAAACTTAGCTCTCAAGTGTCCAAGATTTTCACACAATAAATTACGGTTTGTTTCGATTAGACCGTCCATCTAGAGGCGCAGGACTTGCTTTCATAATAAGAACCAAAATATGCCACAAAGCAACAATATCTTATCTGTATATGTCTACAGAGTCCGAGATACTAGCAATAGATGTAACTCTTCCTGGTCCATGTCCCACAGGTGTTCAGGAAACTTATTGCCTTAATACCGAGGTCAAATCTTATAGGAAAGAAACTGTGACAGCCAGAGACTTGAATTCCCATCATGTGTCTTTGGGGTTCAAAACGGACTCATGTGGAAAGCGATTGTCGGACTGTGCAATTAAATTTTTTGTTGCCTAAACACGAAGGTAGTTACGTTTATTCAGGTTGTTTCTAAATCGGCATTGGATGCAACATTTGCCGGTTCGAGAAATGCCGTCACTTCTGGGTCTACTGTCGCTTCTGCCTCAAACAATGACCATCTACCCTATTATGTTCGATATTGTATGGTCTCTTATTTCTTTATAGTCTCCGGCGCTCAATTTTGTCGATTACCAGAAATCTCAGAGTGTCTTGAAAACGGTCCACAACTCCCAGATAACGGTGCCAGATGACATCAAAACCATGAGGCTTTACTATGTATTAAATAGTTCCTTTGAAAAGTCTCACTTTAATGTTAGCATAGATAAAAGCACTACCTCTTCTTGGTGGAATTCTGAGTGCACGTGGGATTATAGACGACGAAAAGTCGCTTGGAAAAAGCTACTTTACAATCAGTGTCCGAGTAACTGGAGGGATTATAAGCTGACAGCTGCTGCATTCGAAAGAACAGTGTCGAATGCCAAAGACAGGTATGACGAAAAACTTCATGACTTCCTCTCTAAGCCCAGCAACAAATATTATCGGTTCAGATTCTCTCGATTTAGAAATTTCATACCGACACCAGCGAACATTGCGTCGATAATTCCTTCACCACGCGAGGTATCTGCTTCTTTAGAATTCGTAGGAAAGGGCTTAGCGCAACGCGTAACATCACGTTTGCCGAATGGGCCTGCAAACGGTCGGTCTTACCGACCGACCGACCAAGTGGAATGGTTGAAAGCGAAAGTCAGCACCGGCTTATTCTATCTTGTACCAGCATATGGACATTTGTGGGCCTCCCGGGTACGTTAAGCAAACCTTTCAATGGCCCTTCGGGTATCTGAGCCTTGAAGCAGCAGGTTATAATAAAGGTGCTCAAGAAACTGCTCCCATAATTAAGCTTGTTTACAATAGAAAGCGTGCAGGTCAAATCAAGAGAGATGGATCATGCTCGTCCCAGTCGCGTTTCTGAATTGGACAATAATTATTGGTGCCACAGGCGAACTCTTTGTCAAAGTTTGGTGGGCCACTTACCTCTTCCCTATCGTTGCATTTCTCATCACTTCGACCGTCGGCCATAGTACTTAGTCGGATTTATGTGAGCTCAAGGTAGCAAAACGTTATAATAGTAAAAGAGAGCTGTCCACGCATTTCCCTCAAAATACTTTTTTATTCATTCCATGTCGCTGTTATACTCAGGTCGTCGAACGCTTTTGCCTGGTCACGCATCTCTGCTACGCGGTGGTTGAGAAGCACAGTGACGTAAGTTCGCCTAAAATATATAGATACATATTTAAACATATTTTTGTCTAATTCTGTTTCTCTGACGGTAAGTGCGAGTTCATTGACATTTACTTTTGGCATTTACTTTTTACACTTACTATACAGGGGGCCGCTACGAACGGCGAGGCCACGCAGGCCCTGCCTTGAAAGCGTTCTGCGATGGGGACAGAATCCAGGAGCATCGAGGGCCGATAGCTTCGTGCGCGCTGTGTTGTCGCCATTTAGTTCGCGTTGAAGCGAGAGGCAGCGCGAAGGTGAATTCGCTCACTCCTGCTGCCGCGCTTTCTTACTCCAGCGTTCTCACGGCGAGTTTCCGCGGTCATCGAGTGAGATGTGTTCATGATTGCGTGTGCGTGCATGACACCATGCTTGTAATTTTAATCAGTAAGCGAATGTTTAGAAGTTTATATGGCCGATAAATCAAGTATCCGTACTTCATAAAACTGTCTACTAATTTGCTATTGCAATTGATGCTCCGCCTTTCAGGCGAAACTGCAACTTAACAAAAAGATTTTAGCTTACGTTGACTGCATGAAACGCATGAAAAAATAGAACATAGAATACATAGAACGCGTGAAAAATGTTGGCCCTTCCAGCTCTTCTTTGCTCGCTGTAGCTCGCGTCTTGATTACTGAAACGATCATTGACGTTCACAGACGCATGAACGCGTAGGAATGCTTGACTCATGAACGCACTCTTGTCGATTGGCCAGTTAAGCATGTGGTTCTGAGGGAAACCTTAAAGAGTTTGAGTTTCAATTTTTTTTTTTACTAAGCGTCGGGGACCACCTGTCTTGGCAGCGTTTCACGAGAACTGGACGTATATCCGTCATGACAATCATTTGCATCAACCAAAAATAGCACAACCAGCCAAGCCAGGCAGCACTGCGAAAGGAAGCGTCAACGCATGTGCCTTTGAAACGAGCAAGCAACGCTGCGAGTGACTCCGCTAGTCACGCACGCTGAAGCCGTCACCGACAACGTGCTAAATGCACATTTCTTCGTTACCCCTTTCACTGCTCTTAGTTCAGTCACAATGCGCTCTCCTGCGGCAACCTAGCTCGGTTCAGAAATCAAGTAGCTCTAATTACTTAAAGCGCAGCTCTTAGGCGCCCGCTCCTGGCTTGAGCGTTGACGTCCCTCGGCGTGAACGCGCGAACCCGCTCGTGGCACTGCTCGCGCGCACGTCGTCGTCCTCTTCCACAACTGTGTCCGATGCCGCTCATCATGCGAGCTTCCCCATGCTGCCCCTCTCTCTGCGAAGGTGGTGACGACACTGGCCCACTGCCAGTCGGTGCGGTGATTTCGGTCTCAAATTATTTGCCTCAATATGTCGTGAAATGAAAACACGTATCGAGTTGCGTTCAAATTGCGCATTAGGGAGTTTCGTAACACTTTTCTTTTCTTTCAGAACATGACGTTGTTTCAAGACAAAATTGTGGACTGTTACCGAAGATATGCCTTGTTGGTTGTCGCAACGCGCCCTATAAGTACTTCTGTACACATGCTGGCATGCTTTGAATGCATTAAGTGAGTGAGTGAGTGAGTGAGTGAGTGAGTGAGTGAGTGAGTGAGTGAGTGAGTGAGTGAGTGAGTGAGTGAGTGAGTGAGTGAGTGAGTGAGTGAGTGAGTGAGTGAGCGAGTGAGTGAGTGAGCGAGTGAGTGAGCGAGTGAGTGAGCTAGCGAGCGAGCTAGCATTTTTTTATGTCAGCTAATCCAGACGACATTGGGGCTTATGCACGAGCATTCGTTTTGCTTGATGAGCCACGCCTGTGTCTGCATTTTACCTTCCAGGATCTGCTCGGCGAGAAACTGAGCAATAACATCGACAAAATTACAAGGGAAACTGGGGTAAGCTGACGTTTTGCGAGCAAACTCCTTTTGCGAGCAAACTTCATTCCAGTATATTCTGAGTAATAATTGGGAGGGGATAATCAATCTCCCTTCTACGACGGCGTGAGAGAGCAACCTGTTGCTCAAAAAAAATAAAATAAAATCTCGCCTTCTTGCACATTATCTTTAGCACTTACCGGATCAGAACACTCACCGCAGTTCCTCTTTTCTTTTAGTTCATCTAAAGGCGAATGTCTAAACATACTTATTTACTCAAGTGCCACAATCGTACAGTTTAGGTCCGCGAAGCAAGCCAAGGGTTGCCAAAGGGCGATACAAACTTGAAGTAATCAACAGTCAACCAATAGAGAAGACTCAGCTACGAAGCCACCTTGCGGCGACGCTTATGGTCTTGTTCGCCCGCCGCTAAACAGTTTACGGTAGTTATCTATGGATGTAAGGTAATATTTCAGACTACTACCACGCAGCTTGCAAAGTACTAATTCAAGCAATTGACATTACTACTACATTTCGCCAAATCTAGGCTGAAAAATGCTCTAGACAGTCAAGAATCTATTGTAGTTCGAGCAGTGCTTATGTCGTGAGTACGCACGTACACTCCACATCGTCTATCCTTAATCATTCTACGCCTTGTATGAACGCCCAGTGCACTTAAATTGGTGCTTTTCATTCCTCTTTCCGTAGGTATGCATGAAGAAGAGAATGCCGAAGGACAAAGACGTCATGCTGGGCGTGATCCGCTACATACGGCGACTCTTCTTCACAGCATGATCCTACTGAAATGCTGTGTGCTAACGTACTTTTATATATCCATTTTATTCCATTGAGTTGACGGCAGCCACTGATACATGTTGACTGCACGTCCTTCCATACAGGTTAGTTGCAACGTGTGGGAACTGATCACCTGAAGTTTAGTAGTCGCAATACGTAGTCATCGGACATCAACAATGTTGCTTTCCAATTTAAGGATTTATAGTGCATCATACTTTCTTTTGCTTGACGCATCAGAAAACTTATTTTCCGATATTAATCATCTCACCGCACACATTCTTTCTTGAAATGTTTGTCCCTTTTAAGTAAAGCTACTCCGCTTCGTTATGCTTAAGCCGGTATTTCGGCAGCGCTTACTCCGCGAGCAATACTGAGAGTGAGGATATCGAGCAGCCTTCCTTAAAACCCAGACAAATTAAATTCACATGACAGTATCGCCATGACGCAGTCTGTAACAGTAAAACACGTACTTGCGCTCTCGCGTTCTCGAGTTCCAAGACAATTTAGCATTCGGAGGCCGTTTCTTTTGCGCTCACGTTGTCTACAGCAGGCTAAACTGATGCACCCCACGTCCGTGACATTTTTGTGAATGCGTAAGTCAAGCGTGACAAAAAGTTGCAGACGAGAGAACAACGCCACATAACGTTTTAACAGGTCACTGCGTAAATGCAGAGGTTGGCGTGGCTCAAGCAACAGTAGAGATAACTTAAGCCACAGTGTGTCACTCGGCTGTTCAAGCGGTAATGATTCGCCGTAGAGTCACGTGACCGTCGAATCACGCGAACAGCGCCGCGCATGTTTCAGCGACCGTGTTTCTTCGTTTCACCTTCGGACACGCCAAGCCCTCTATGCGCTTTCAAAAGTGTGCTGTGTGATACTAAAACATTTTTACAGTGGCATCTGTATATGCGGAGTTGGGATTTTTTTTTTTTAAATAGGCAGGCACGCTGTCTTTCTGTCCTGTGTTCGTGCAGCTTGAATAGTTAAAGTTGTAGAAGTGGCTCGTCGCGTAGAATTTAATAAATCTGCGGCTGTACATGAGCTGCGACTACCAAATGTTTTCTAAGGCAATATGGAGTATTTGTTTAATTTGAATGAAGTGATGATATTGAAAAAATTGAAAACGTGTTCTGCGGCTTTTTCTATAGTGGTTGACAATAACGAAGCATATAGTAGATCACATGAGGTACATGAAAGCAAGCAAGGAAACAAATAAACAAACAAAAACAATAAAAGAACAACTACCAAACAACCTGCCAAACAAACAGACCACCAAACAAAGAAGAAAACAGACAAGCAAGCCAACAAACAATAAAACGAAGAAACAAAAAATTGTCAAGCACTTCAACTCACACACGTTAAAAACGGTACATTCCTCATACTAAGAGCGCTGTGGGCTATAATTATGTGTGGATTGGAAGACAAGAACACGAATGAAATTAGCAGCATCCCAAGCTTGTTGCAAACGTCAACACGTCCTCCGCTGCAATGACGACAAATGTACAGCTACGCACAACAATTAAACAAAAAAATTCTAGCATATATAAAAGCTCGAAAAAGGGTAGAAAGAAGATTTTCGCAACAATCCGGGGCAGTTTCGTAACCCGCCGTGGTTGCTCAGTGGCTAAGGTGTTGAGCTGGTGAGCACGAGGTCGCGGGATCGAATCCCGGCGACGGCGGCCGCATTTCGATGGGGGCGAAATGTGAAAACACCCGTGTCCTTAGATTTAGGTGCACGTTAAAGAACCCCAGGTGGTCTAAATTTCCGGAGTCCTCCACTACGGCGTGCCCCATAATCAGAAGGTGGTTTTGGCACGTAAAACCCCATAATTTTAGTCTCGTATAAGAAATATATTCGCCTATGTTTTTCTCTTCCGCGCTCATTAAAAAAAAACATAATTTGAAGCCGCAGTAAGAGCAATAAGGCGTCAATGTCAACCTCAGTTTTTACAGTGTCCAAACTAAGCAACCCACGATTTATGTGACTAAGATTGTTACACTATCAAGGTGAACACGACAGCACGACCCATCAGTGTTTTACTTGATTACCCGCCGTGGTGGCGTAGTGGCTTTGGCGTGGCGCTGTTAAGCGCGAGCACGCGGGATCATCTACCGGCCGCTGGGGTCGCATTTATATGCGGGCTAAACTGCAAAAAAATCTCCTGGGCTAAATAACCCAGGGCGGTAAAAATAACTCGTAGTCCCCCACCACGGCGTGCTTCATAATGATCGATATCGTGGTTTTGGAACATAGGACCCCAGATTTATTTTCCTTTATTGAATCTACCACCGACGCACAGCCAGACAAACTTCTCATTCTCAGTCAGCCCTATACCGCGAAGCATGATGTTTCGGGCGCAGCGCATCATAGCGATGGCTACTCGGACGTCCGAAGGCAGGGTGGTCCGCATGCACTCTTGCGGTGTCAGTGAAACGAAATGTCAATTCATCGGAACTACGCGAATGAAAATGGAAGCATCAAAAGAAAAATGAGCAAGCAATTCATATTCTTCACTGTACGTCTCATTCGCAAACACATAATAGCTGGCCGACTGTATCGTGTTACAGATCTACTAGTAAAAGCGATTCATTTGCTACCTGCGGTGCCATTAAATGCCTGTTTAAGCATGTATTCATGAGCCGTGATTGCTCCAGCCATGGACGCTCGATCAAAGCGCGCAGAGTTCGCGCTTGTTTCGGAGAGACAAAGTCGTACCGCTCAGTGTCTGTCAAAATAAAGTCACGCAGGAGTGTAAGAAAAGGCGGAAGGTCTCGTCTCCCACTACTTTCACGAAGCACTGCTGCCTACACAAAGGTACGGGATGGAGCGACAAGACCTTCTCGAACCAAGTTCATAGACATTTTCGGAGTACGCACGAAGAGGTTGGCTTTTGTTTAGTAAGAGCTTCGCGGTTAGGCTTAAACATGTGGTATACGTTGTTTACGAAAGTAATGTCCCCTCGACGATGAAAACCTTCATAACCAGGAACTATACCGCAGAAACGCCGCAGTGATTGGTGGTGAAGAGCAACTCAAAATTTGTTGAAAAAATATGGGTTAAGGGCATCATGGGACCCCTTTGAAACACATTCCTAAAAGCGCGCAGAACTTTTGGTGTATGGGCTATTATTATTATTATTATTATTATTATTATTATTATTATTATTATTATTATTATTATTATTATTATTATTATTATTATTATTATTATTATTATTATTATTTGTTTTGAAAACATATATACATCTAACAGGAAAGGGAAAGTGAGGAGCAGGCTGGCAACTGCCACCGGAAGGGGCACAACGCCTGCCTACTCTTCAGAAGGGAGGTGACAGCAACACAGAAATGGAAGATAGGAAGGAGGGGAAGAAAGAGGAAAGAAAGAGGAACAGGACAAATTTAAGAGAATAAAGTACAACACACAGTACAGATCACACACACTAGGGCCGGTCACTGAAGGTCACGCAACGACAGAATGGTAAATAGAAGAAATAGTATCGACGCTACATAACGAAAAAAGGGGGTAATGGCGTGCAGACATTGCATTGCGAATCCTTACCAACTAGTTCAGCTTTCTTTCGTTCGACGCTTCAAACTTGAACCTAAGTTAGTCAACTCTAGAAAAATTAGTAGAGCGCGATGAGCCTGATCAGGTCGAGACGCACAACCACTGGGGTAGAAACACTCGTCGAGTGTCGTACAGCGCAGGCCAAGGAGATCATAGTCTCTCACTAGCCACACGCGCTCCGCACCGAGAGCGGGACACTCAAATATCAGAAAACACGCCGAATAAGTGCACTTCACGTCTTGCGCATCCTCGATCTCTTTCTGTGGCTACTATGTCCAACCGGCCGAAATCCCGCGACGACACCTTATTGCTGTGTCCTCGTTGGCTAAGAGGGCTTATACTCGGAAATTTATTTGGTGCTTCTCATTGGAACGACTAGCTGGATAGTGGTACGTGGATAGCGATAGTTTGCAATGAACAGGTTCCCGCATTCTTGTGGTTTTCAAACTTCAGCCATATGGTTAACCTCCCCACCTTGCCTTTCAGTACTATTTCTCACTAAGACGTGGAAGCCAATAAACTGAGCAAGTGGTAGCCACGATGCAAGGGGTGGGCGACGTACAACTTGGCAGAGGCTCAAATTTCTACACTAGCTGGACACAAAAGAACAAAGAAGTTTGCAAGTGCCTCCCGTAATTAACGCAGCTACATATCAGTCACTTTTCCTCATTAGTTTGTTTTTCTTTTATTCGCCATTAGTTATTGCAGATATTTTTTGTAGATATAGTATGCCTGTGTGTTTGTGACATACGCGTGCGTATTTCTCAACTACCTATTGGGATAGTCGGCTCTTGTGTAGCATACCGTCGCATTGGTGCGCAGTTGCTAAACAAACAAAACACGTACTTGCACTGCAGGTATTAAATCACCAGAAAGTAGAGAAAACAAATCCTGGAAAAAACATGGTTATAAAATGGCATTATACAAAGCACGGCGCTTTAGACAAAAAAAATGACGTTATCCAAACCGTTGTGCTTTAGACAGCCTACTTCCTTAGGATTTTCTTTTTCATTTCAGTTATTGAACCTCAGGGCCAAAGGCATTAAAGAGGGCAGAGGTTACAAAACAGAAATACATAAATAAATACAATGCATATTACAGAACAAGTATTATCATTCTCCTGTTATACAATGTTAGCTAGTGCAGAACGAAAATGCTGGTTATCAATTATGTCGACGATATCTGCGAGAAGGCGGTTCCATTCGCGTGATGTGCGAGGCAAGAAAGACTGAAATGCAGCTTTAGTGCTACATGTTTGAATGCCAAATTTGTGACGATGGTCAATGCGATTTGACACGTATCTGGGGGACAAAATGAGGGAATCGCGTAGCGTGGGGTGATGGTATAGTTTATGAAAAAGGCTCAAACGAATTGTCTGCCGGCGGGATCCTAAAAGAGGTAAAGAAATATTAACTTTCATGCTTGTTACACTTGCAGGACGGTTAAAGTTGGACAAGATAAAACGAGCAGCGTTATATTGAACCAGCTCAAGTAAAGTTATCAGTTTTTCATTATGCGGATCCCATATCGCGGAGGCATATTCCAAATTATAACGTATTAGTGTTTTATAAAGCAGTAATTTCAAAGAAGATGGAGTTTTGGAAAAGTTACGGCGCACGTAGCCCAACATGCGGTTAGCTTTGTTAGTAATGCATTCAATATTGCGCGTCCAGTTAAGGTCAGCAGAAATATGAACACCCACGTATTTATATGAAGTAACCGCTTCTAACACAACGTTATTTAGGTAGTATACAGGCGGAGAGGGCGGAGAGTTAGCACTTCTTGATAAGCGTTTAATTATTAGAATTAGAGCCTATTCAGAAAGTGAGAAATTGAAACCGAGCAGACAGTGAAGTCATGTCTGCTTAGCAGAAATGCTACGACTGTAGCTTCATTTAATGTCATTCTGAACTGCTTGACGCAGGCTTTTGGTAAACAAACTGCAGCGCCAATGTATGTCAAAGCACGTTTTAAGACCTGATATCTTGGAAGTGGTGCTAATCGTACGATTTCTGCTAAGTAAAAATGACTTCACTAGAGTGCGACTTGACTTTTGCAGTTGCACACTTGCACACTTGCAGTTGCAAGTAACGCCTGCCTATTCAGGTAATCCACCTGAACGGGCCGAACTGCGCTATCTGCGCTATCTGCCACAGGTGATTTTTTAAATAAATCTGGTCTCAAAAGAAAAAGACCATATATATATACAGTAGAATCTCGATAAATGGAAATCGGTTAAACGGAATCAACGCTTAAACGGAACAAACGCTTCGCAGTTGGTTGGTTTTGTATTAAGGCAATGTAAAAAAATCCCGTTAATCGGAACTCGAATTTTTCAGACCACCGTATTAACGGAACCGAAAATCGACTCGAAACCGCAACTTGACGTTCACGCAGAGCCCCATCGCGGTACGCATCACCGTCTCCCCACTTGTTATTTGTGCTGCGATGGGCATTCAATTTGATGAGTATGTTCAAATTGACAGTGATGTGGCAACATGTCCGGAAAACACCGTGGAGAGCATTGTAGCTGATGTCTGTCCCCCCGATGAAAGCGAAGACGAGGATGAAGAAGTCGAACACGAGACTCCCTACTCTGATCATGTGGTGACACCTGCGCAGGCGGAATCGGCAGTCCAAATGCTGAAGAGTTTCTTCCAACGACAACAAGGTTCTGAGCTGTTTTTGAGCAGCCTGTCTAGTATGAGTGGTGCCATTCAAAGAAAACGGTTGCGAGAGCTCAAACAAACAAACATAGAGTCCTTTTTCACAAGCCAATAAATCGCAGTTCCCACTGATTTCCGCGGAATTGTGGACTGTTCAGATTTCTTTTTTTTTTAATTTTAGCAGTGCTCTGAAAAAAAGTTCGTTGCTTACCGCTTTTGTGCAATAAAGTTTGTGCCCATAGCGTACCGTCCTCTTTAATGCCTAGATTTTGCATCTGAGATCCGCTTCAGCGGAGACTGCCAATTGCGCGCACGCCTGCCTCGTCGGGATCAAGCAGTCTGGAACGGATTGCGAAATCCTGAACCTCCTCTCTCTAAACAAAACTCCTGATAAACGGAACATATTTTCCCGGTCCCTTGAGGTTCCGTTTAACGAGAGTCCACTGTATATATATATATATATATATATATATATATATATATATATATATATATATATATATATATATATATATATATATATATATATATATATATCATCAGCCTGGTTACCCCAACTACAGGGCAAAGACCTCTCCCATACTTCTCCAACAACCCCGGTCGGTCACTAATTGTGGCCATGTCGTCCCTGCAAACTTCTTAATCTCATCCGCCCACCTAACATTCTACCGCCCCCTGCTACGCTTCCCTTCCCCTGGAATCCAGACCTTAACCCTTAATGACCATCGGTTGTCTTCCCTCCTCATTACATGTCCTGCCCATGCCCATTTCTTTTTCTTGATTTCAACTAAGATGTCATTAACTCGCGTTTGTTCCCTCACCCAATCTGCTCTTTTCTTATCCCTTAACATTAAACCCATCATTCTTCTTTCCATAGCTCGTTGCGTCGTCCTCAATTTGAGTAGGACCCTTTTCGTAAGCCTCCAGGTTTCTGCCCCGTACGTGAGTACTGGTAAGACACAGTTATTATATACTTTTCTCTTGAGGGATAATGGCAACCTGCTGTTCACGATCTGAGATTGCCTGCCAAACGCACCCCAGCCCATTCTTATTCTTCTGATTATTTCCGTCTCATGATCCGGATCCGCCGTCACCACCTGCCCTCAGTAGATGTATTCCCTTACCACTTCCAGTGCCTCGCTACCTGTTGTAAATTGCTGTTCTCTTCCGAGACTGTTAAACATTACTTTAGTTTTCTGCAGATTAATTTTTAGACCCACACTTCTGCTTTGCCTCTCCAGGTCAGTGAGCATGCATTGCAATTGGTCCCCTGAGTTAGTAAGCAAGGCAATATCATCAGCGAATCGCAAGTTACTAAGGTATTCTCCATTAACTTTTATCCCCAATTCTTCCCAATCCAGGTCTCTGAACACCTCCTGTAAACACGCTGTGAATAGCATTGGAGAGATCGTATCTCCCTGCCTGACGCCTTTCTTTATTGGGAGTTTGTTGCTTTTTTATGGAGGACTACGGTGGCTGCAGAGCCGCTATAGATATATTTCAGTATTTTTACATACGGCTCGTCTACACCCTGATTCCGTAATGCCTCCATGACTGCTGAGGTTTCGACTGAATCAAACGCTTTCTCGTAATCAATGAAAGCTATATATAAGGGTTGGTTATATTCCGCACATTTCTCTATCACCTGATTGATAGTGTGAATATGGTCTATTGTTGAGTAGCCTTTACGGAATCCTGCCTGGTCCTTTGCTTGACAGAAGTCTTAGGTGTTCCTGATTCTATTTGCGATTACCTTAGTAAATAGTTTGTAGGCAACTGACAGTAAGCTGATCGGTCTATAATTTTTCAAGTCTTTGGCATCCCCTTTCTTATGGATTAGGATTATGTTAGCGTTTTTCAACATTCCGGTACGCTCGAAGTCATGAGACATTGCGAATACAGGGTTGCCAGTTTCTCTAGAACAATCTGCCCACCATCCTTCAACAAATCTGCTGTTACCTGATCCTCCCCAGCTGCCTTCCCCCTTTGCATAGCTCCCAAGGCTTTCTTTACTTCTTCCGGCGTTACTTGTAGGATTTCAAGTTCCTCTAGACTATTCTCTCTTCCATTATCGTCGCGGGTGCCACTGGTACTGTATAAATCTCTATAGAACTCCTCAGCCACTTGAACTATCTCATCCATATTAGTAATGATATTGCCGGCTTTGTCTCTTAACGCACATCTGATTCTTGCCTATTCCTAGTTTCTTCTTCACTGCTTTTAGGCTTCCTCAGTTCCTGAGAGCATGTTATATTCTATCCATGTTATACTTTCTTATGTCAGCTGCCTTACGCTTGTTAATTAAATTCGAAATTTCTGCCAGTTCTATTCTAGCTGTAGGGTTAGAGGCTTTCATACATTGGCGTTTCTTGATCAGATCTTTCGTCTCCGGCGATAGCTTAGTGGTATCCTGTCTAACGGAGTTACCACCGACTTCTATTGCACACTCCTTAATGATGCGCACAAGATTGTCGATCATTGCTTCAACACTAAGGTCCCCTGAGTTAAAGCCGAATACCTGTTCTGTAGCTTGATCTGGAATTTCTCTATTTTCCCTCTTACCGCTAACTCATTGATCGGCTTCTTATGTACTAGTTTCTTCCGTTCCCTCCTCAGGTCTAGGCTAATTCGAGTTCTTACCATCCTATGGTCACTGCAGCGCACCTTGCTGAGCACGTCCACATCTTGTATGATGCCAGGGTTAGTGCAGAGTATGAGGTCTATTTCATTTCTAGTCTCGCCGTTCGGGCTTCTCCATGTCCAGTTTCGGCTATCCCGCTTGGGGTAGAAGGTATTCATTATCCGCGTATTATTCTTTTCCGCAAACTCTACTAATAACTCTCCCCTGCTATTTCTAGTGCCTATGCCATATTCCCCCACTGCCTTGTATCCAGCCTGCTTATATATATATATATATATATATATATATATATATATATATATATATATATATATATATATATATATATATATATATATATATATATATATATATATATATATATATATATACATATAGCCAGAATGCAAAAATGCTCATGTACCGCGCTCTGAGCTCACAATAAAGAACCCCAACTACTCAAAGTTAGTCGAGAGTCCTCAATGCGCTGCAACTCATAGCACCTTTGTTAGTTTTGGACGTTCTTACCACAACCGCAACTGCGACCTATCGTTGGCGAAAAGTAAAGAGCATTCCTGCAGCCAATCGTCCACAAAAGAGAGAATGGCCCAGAGGCAGCAAACCCTCCAGGTACCGTCTCACTATGGTGCATACGACGAGAGGACTATAAAGAATAGCGTTCATAGGGCAGCGAGCCAGTCTACACCATATTCCTTGGGTTTATTAAGGGCAACAAGCCTTATAGTTTCATTTGGTGAATAGGCCCTGAGGCTGTGCGTAAATTAATTTTCTCATCCTTCGTTTTTTTTTCCTTGTATTCATTTAGTTTTCAATAGAGACGTTTTGATCGCTCACTCACTTTTTGACGTTAAACGTATTACTAAATCAACCTACTTGTCGAACCTGTTTGGCTGCATTATCTGCTTCAGCTGCAATACGCCGACAACTTGCCAGAGTTTCAAATGATCCAACCAGCAAGCCGGCTGTGTCGCAGATTTAGTCTGTCCCATTATCTTAAGGAAACAAGCAGCCCCTTTCTGTTTTATAGCTAAAGACCGCAGTGATCTGCGAATTCACGCAGCCTTCAAACCATATCCATTCATTTTTGGCCTTAAGCTTTCAGTTTTCTCGAAAGGCTCAAGGGTAGACAGGGGATCGGATGTTGTTGCAAAGCAGCTATTTTTATTGATTCACGCGTTTTTTTGCGCGGCTCGTTTCATCTAACGGTACCAAACGCAAGCATGACGGCAAAAATGAAGCCACGAATACTCGTCCCACCTGTAGAGTTATTCTTACGCTTTCTTTTTGTTCGTGCCGCGTCGAGTGCTTCCACAATGATAAAGAAAAGCGCGAACCACCGCTAATGTGTAAGGAGGAGGAGGAAAGAGAAAAGAAGAAGGCAGGGAGGTTAACCAGAATAACGTCCGGTTGGCTACCCTACACCGGGGGAATGGGAAAGGGGAAAGCAAAGATCACAGGGAGAGAGAGGAGGGAAGGAAAGAATGAAATTGTGGCAAGTTCGCTGACGCGTGCGGTTTTACAGAAATTGCCTTAATAGTCACAGGTGGTCGCACAAACCCGTCGTCCTTAAGAAACACAAAAGTGCCTTCACCGCTTTATGGGCCGATGGGCGATGGGGGCGGTGTTCCAGCAGCACCTGCACAGAAAGCGGCCGATTGTCCAGTTTTTGGAAAGCTTTGGCAAGTTCTTGTCGCTCTAGAGCATATCTTGGACAGTGGCACAGCAGGTGGTCGATGTTTTCTTCGGTGCCACAGACCTCGCATGCTGCACTGTCAGTCACCCCAATTAATGTAGAGTATGCCTTTGTGAAGGCCACTCCTAACCAAAGGCGACAGAGAAGCGTAGCTTCACGTCGAGGAAGTCCGGGTGGAGGTCGGAGCTGCAGGGAGGGGTTTAGTCGATGTAGTCGTGTAAGTCGTAAGTTTTGCGAGTTCCAGTCGGTCACTGTGAGGCTACGTGCCAGGTGTCGAAGCTGCCTTGCAGCGTCAGTCCTCGAAAGCGGAATCGGAATGCTGTGCTCTTCTTGATGAGCTGTGCGAGCAGCGTTATCGGCGGACTCATTGCCACTGATTCCACAGTGGCCAGGTACCCACTGAAAAACGACTTCGTGGCCTTTTTGTTGGACATCGTGGTGAAGTTTCACGACTTCGTATGTGAATTGGTCATGACATCCGTGTCGGAGAACTGACTGCGTGCACTGTAATGCCGGTTTTGAATCACAGAACACAGCCCATTTTCTGGGTCTTTCCGAATCAATGAATTCCAGTGCTCGACGCAGGGCTGTTAGTTCTGCCGCCGTTGAGGTCGTGACATGCGATGTCCTGAACCGCAGTGTCATTCCTCGCGTTGGTATAACCACGGCACCACCAGAACTGCACGACGTAGTCGATCCGTCGGTATAGATGTGCACGTAGTTGCTGTACTTTTCATGCAGAAGAAGTAAGCTCAGCTGTTTTAGAGCAGGGGCCGGTAGATCTGTCTTCTTCTGTAGTCCTGGAATCGTTATCTCAACTTGTGGACGGCTCAAACACCACGCAGGAAACGCTGGCTTGGCCGCAGGTGCGTACCCTGAGGTAAACGACGCACGATGTGCACTGAGAATACCGCTAAATGTCGAGCAGGGCCTTGCAGCAGTGAGGCTCGCCAAGTGGTGGGAAGGGGTCCTAGCATAATGCCTGAGATGCATACGCAATGTCTCAACGGCAATGTGCGTCGTGATCGGGTAATCCTGCGCTAGGGCAATGGTTTCAGCCGTTGATGCACTGCGTTGTAAGCCAAGACATATCTTAAGGGCTTGGGCTTGAATACTCTGAATCGTACGCAGGTTAGTCTTGCAGGTGTTGGATATTGCAGGCAGGCTGTATCGCAGGAATCCAACGAACAACGCCATGTACAACTGTAACATAGCGTGTATAGATGCTCCCCAACTTTTTCCTGCAAGGAACCTGAACAGGTGACAGATAGCAGTCAGCCGCTTTTTCACGTAATTGACGTGCGGAGTCCAAGACAGGTCTCTGTCAATTACGACTCCCAAGAACCTGTGGCTTCTGCTGTATGGTATAAGTTGTCCGTTAATAGATACGCCGTAACCAGACATTGGCTTCCTCGTGAATGCCACCATTGCGCACTTTCCGCATGAAATTTCAAGTCCTTGTTGACGAAGGTAGCAAGATGTCATTGTGGCTGCCTTCTGAAGCCGAGCACGAAGCTGAAGTCGTGTCACACCTGATGCCCAAATGCAGATGTCGTCCGCATAGATGGAAAGTCGTACGGTGCTTGGCAGGTTGTAAACTAGTCCACTGAGGGTGAGATTGAAAAGAGTCGGGCTAAGCACTCCTCCTTGAGGGACTCCTCGGCTACCGTAATGCTCGGACGTCGGGCCATTTTCTGTGTGCATGTAGAATGGTCTCCTCTGTAAGTAGTTGCACACCCACATATACATCTTACCACCAAGTCCGACGGCTTCCAACGTGCTAAGGATGGCTTCATGGGTGACATTATCATAAGCTCCTTTAACGTCTAGAAACAGAGCAGCAGATAGTCGCTTACAGGCCTTTTGGTGTTGCACAAATGTTATCAAGTCAACAACACTGTCTGTTGACGAACGGCCCCGTCTGAATCCGGCCATAGCTTGTGGATAGATTTCATAGTACTCTAAGTACCATTCCAGACGTGTTAAAATCATTCTTTCCATAGTTTCTCCGACACAGCTGGCAAGTGCCAGCGGACGGTATGAGGAAATGTCCAAAGGCGACTTGCCAGCTTTGAGAAGTGGAATGAGGCGAGTTGACTTCCACTCTTGCGGAACCGTACCCGTCTGCCAGGAGTCGTTGTATAGGAGCAAGAGTGCTTTCCGAGCTTGGTCTCCTAGGTTACACAGGGCACGGTATGTAATGCCGTCAGGTCCTGGCGCTGAAGAACGCCTGCACAAAGCCAGCGCAGCTTCCAGTTCTTCCATAGAAAAAGGGCATTCCATGCGGGGATCGCGTGAGAACAGTGGGTCGTCGAGCGTTCCCGTACCCGTTCCATCGGAATTTGCCTCGCCAGCAATCTTTCTGCAGAAAGATTCAGCGACGTCAATATCTCTACATTGTAGATAAAGTGCCAAAGATTTAAACGGGTGGCGCTGACCAGAGGTTGTGCGAAGGCCACGAACAGTCCTCCATATAAGCGACAAAGGTTTTCGCGGATCCAGGGACTCGCAAAAGGATGCCCATTGTCGCGAAGCCAGCTTGTTCATGTGACGCTGTATTTTCTTTTGTGTTCGTCTAGCCAATCTCAAATCATGATTTGACTTCGTGCGTCTATATCTTCGCTCCGCACGACGGCGAATGGCGCGAAGTTTTGCTAGTTCAATGTCGAAATCGGTGCGGGAAGAACTCCTCGAAAGCAGATGCGTGGTTGTTTGTATGGCATCCTTTATCGCGCCCTGTAGGTTATAAGAGGTGCCGTCACGACAACAGTCTTCCATTATTATTTTGTATTTAGGCCAATCGGTGCACTGGACGGTTCTGGAAGACTTGGAACTAGTCAAACCTTCGATCTTCAAATAGGTTGGGATGTGGTCGCTACCCCGTGTTTCTAAATCGGAAAACCAGTGCACTCTTCTCGAAAGCGACCGTGACACGAAGGTTAGGTCCAAGCAGCTGCTATACGCTGATCCACGCAGATAAGTGGGGCTACCATCATTTGACAAGCGAAATTCGCGTTCAGAGGCAATGGAAACCAACGTTCGGCCTCTAGAGTTAACTTTGGAGCTTCCCCATAGATAATGGTGGGCGTTAAAGTCACCAGTGAGTACCCACGGCTCTGGAGTCGATGTCAAAATTCCCCGTAGGCGCTCACAATCTAGACGGCTTGCTGGAGATATATAGGCTCCAAGAATTGTAAACGTGAGCTTTTTCTTCTTCACTGTTAAGCAAACGTATTGATTTGCTTCGTCAGGAGGCACTGGGTGATGTACATAAGTCAAGTCACGGCGTATAAACACAACAACCTTGCTGCACTCTCCGTAGGTAGAGGACATAAAGCACTCATACCCGGACAGTCTGATGGGAGCTGACAGGTTGGGCTCGCAAATCACGATAATAGGGAACTGGTGCGTAAAGACAAACTGTCTAAAGTCGGACATGCGTGACTTAAGCCCTCTGGCGTTCCACTGCAAGACAGATGCATGCTTGACCTCCTCTTGAAACGACGGCATCTCTCGTGCCATGGTTTTACCCTAGAGCCGCAAGCACCGGACTCAAGGTGTCCAGCACCTGCAGTGCGCTCTTTGCCGACGGGGTTTTCATGCTGCTCAGTAGAATGCGCATGGCGTCCATAAGTGACTTCAGCATCACTATGACTTGGCGATCCTCAGTCGTCGTCCCATCCGCGGTTCGTGAGGTTATTGTGGGCGGCGCACTTTGGTGTGACTCCGAGGCAGGTTGTGCTCTTGGAAGTGTAGGCCACTCTTCAGGAGGTGAGCGTGTTGCCGCAGTCTTCGTTTTCGCAGTATCTGTTTTTGTGGAAGTCGGCGTTGATACGGTAGCCGCTTTGCCGGAAGATGGCGTATATCTTTCAGTAGACGTAACTCTTCGTGCTGCTCTTCGGGGCCGATGTCGTCGTCGCCTGAGAGTAGCGGCAGCCTCTTTGTGTGTTGAATGGTCCCGTACCATACGTTTGAGTACTGCTCGCTCGTTCCTCACCCGCGGGCAATCATTGGATGAGGCCTCATGAGTACCATGGCAGTTAGGGCACTTTAACACAGTTGCGCGGCAGGCATCTGCTGAATGGGATTCGGCACACCGTGGGCACACGAGGTTATTCCTACAGACACCTTTTACGTGTCCCATCTTGCAGCATTTGTAGCATTGCAGGGGCTTCGGTATGTATGGGCGGACTGGATGGCGGACGGGGCCAACTTTGACATGTGAGGGAAGGCTGTCTCCATCAAACCACAGCTTCAGGCAACGGGTGTTGCCAAGTCTTGTGATGTGCGTGATAAGAGTGCCTTCTGTAGTTGGCTTTATTAATATTGGTAAGTCGTCGGTTGGTATAGAAATATCAACATCATAAATGACGCCGATAGTCCCATTGCAGCCAGTAGGTATCATGGATCGCACCTGTACTTTGTCGATCTCCGTTACGTGCGGCAGGTTTTGCAGTGCACTACGGTGTAGAACATCTACTGCAAGGACATTCTTCCGTGTGTTTATTCTCACGTCCTTTATCTCATTTGGCGCGACTCCCTCAAGAAACGCAGAAAGGACTTGCCTGTTTAGGAGTCGCAGATTTGACACTGGGTCCACAGGCATGAAGAGCATAGTGTGCGGCCAGCGCTGTGATGTTGTCTTCACGGTAGAGACACTTGGCGACGATGACCTCCGCAGTAGTCTTCTTTTTGTGGTTCGGCTCATGACACGCGTGAAACCGTCGTCCGACGAGTCGACGCTGTCCGAGTACAACTCGGTTGCCTCGCTGTCCGTGTCACTTGACGCATTTCCGCGTTTCCTGGACGCGACCGCACGTCATGGCTTGGCTCCAGGAAGATCTTCGAGGGCTTCTTCGTCCATAGCCACAACACGGGAGCGGCAGCTCCCAGATTTTGGAAATAAACAAAGCGAGACAAAGGTACAAGCGTTCTATGATAGAAACACTTCGTCCGCTAATGTGTATCGTGTGAATGTTGCTATCACCTAGCGACCTGTACACATGTCCCTGTGTACAGACCACAGAGCTAGAATGTGAAGGACATTTCCGTGGGAAACGTTCGAACTTTTTTTTCGCTAATGTGTATCGTGTGAATGTTGCTATCACCTAGCGAAAAAAAGTTCGAACGTTTCCCACGGAAATGTCCTTCACATTCTAGCTCTGTGGTCTGTACACAGGGACATGTCTCAGCAATCGAGAAATTTTTTTTCTGTTTTTCTTTCTCCGACGAGCGAGAAGGCCTTTGCGCGAGCCTGATTTAGGGTCTAGCGAATCGCATGTCTGGCCTCGCTTGGAGAGCGAGACCGGCGAATAGGTGATGCACGCGCCAGATATTGAGGATACGTGTCTGATGATGCAGTCCGCGTTATCATATGGCGGTCGCTCCGTGACCGCCGTTACTGTGTAAACTGTAAAAGGCGAGCACACGTGTCTGGATGTCCCGGAAGTGAAAGAGAGAAGTCAGTTCCTGCGGTAGCGTTTCGCTTAATCCACGTAACGCTGAGCATTCTTTTTTTTTTTTATTAGAATTCCAGATGCTTCGCGCTTCATGATAAAGGTTCGTTAAACCCGCAAAGTTGGCTTGGCGCTAACATCAGCTATTTCTAGGCGCACTTAACTGCTAAAGTGCTCGTAGCACAGAATCTGAGAAAGAAAGAAATTTCGTAGCAGCCAGTATATCCTTGAATTAGAAAGCTCAGTGCACAATTGCGTGTACTGCTATCCCATTTCTAACCTACACTACTGGCTGACTTTAGAAATTATGAGAAAAGAACATTTATTTCTCGACGTCCGTGAACCGGAAGCGTTCGCGATTGGCTACTTCCACCGCTATTTAAAAGCTAAGAACATTAAAAACATTCTTGCGATCTTGGAACGTCTCTAGGCGCTAACAGGTCTGGACACGGGACGTCGATATGTGAAGCACGCGGAGGTGCGCTGGGGCCGTGTTTGAAACTCACGATGTGCGCAAATAACTCAAAATCGAGACATTTAGAAAGTAAGTGAAACTTTGCTCCAATGTGCGTAGCCTACAAAACTTACTTCGTCAAGGGTCTCTCAGGGTTAGGTCAAGAGCCTTCGAGAGTCGTAATGGTGGTGCCTTACTTTTATTATTATTATTATTATTATTATTATTATTATTATTATTATTATTATTATTATTATTATTATTATTATTATTATTATTATTATTATTATTATTTTAAGGACGGAAGAGAGAGCGTCGCACTGGGACGGGGGTCCAGTGGACCGATGGACAGTGCTACTTGAGGATGGGTGTTATATTTTATTATTTCTGTGTGCCGCTTCTTTTTAACTACTGTGAAACTCATCGAGTAATCACAGCATGTAAAACCTCGGCCAGCTTAGCGAGACATAAAAACTGACGTAGCAGCACAGTTTCCTGTTAGTAACAATGACGTAATGTAGGCATCAATATTTACTGTTTCATCGTGCTGCTCCTACATTTTAACTTTAGAGCTTACTCTAAATAAATACCGGTTTATCAGCCTGCAAAACCTCGGCCAGCATAGCGAGACATAAAAACTGACGTAGCAGCACAGTTTCCTGTTAGTAACAATGACGTAATGTAGGCATCAATATTTACTCTTTCATCGTGCTGCTCCTACATTTTAACTTCAGAGCTTGCTCTAAATAAATACAGTTTTATTAGTGACATGCATATCACACTTTCTATAGCGCTTTCAAGGCCGCTTCCATGTGAATGTGTGACCTACTCTAGGGCAATGATAGAGTACTCACCGCCTAGACATAGAATCACAGTCAAATACAGTCATCGTATACCGTCACCACACAGCACAGTAGCACTTGCAGCACTATAAACATTTGTTCAGGCTGCAGCCGCTTGTCGAATTCTGTTGCCCTTAAAAAGTGCAACAGTGCCCTCGTCGTCCTACGCTGCGATGGTCTGTGATTTCGGCATTCTAAAATAAGTTCCTCTCTTAGAGGTCTTTGGTCAAATCGCGATTTCGAGCGATCGTCTGTAAATCTCTCCCTCCCCAGCGTAGGGTAGCAAACCGGATCCACCCATCTGGTTAACCTCCCTGCCTTTCTCCTTTCTTCTGTTTCTCTCTCTACTCAGCGCCTTTGTAATGTGCTTACCGCCTTTTTGTCTTCCCGTCGTATGTAACAGAATCTCATCCCTACGCACATGATGGAGAAAAGCAGCGCCAGTCCAGAAAACATAACAAATTCATATAACAAAAGTCCACTTCGGGTCGCAAATGATGACTGAATAGTCAGAATGATCATTACTACGCAAAACTGTGCTTTTTATTCCCTTCTCAATTGTGCAAGTGATCACTCAGCATGCGTCATATTTATTCTAGTACAGACGTCAATAACCCTGAAAGTACCTCCCTTCACTATCACCCTGTCTCAGGCAAACCTTCCTACCAGTACAAGGTCACCAGTTGTGTTTAAGGGCAAGTATTGATATTTTAAACTGCGCGCATCGTGGATGTAAGGACTGTGTGTGAAAAGAGTAGAGATTCTTGTTTTCTGAGATGCGAGGGAACATCCGAAAGATGCCCAAATTAAAAGCGACACTTGTTCCACAACGTAACCCCGTATTTCGCGTGAGCATACTTCCTCTCATGTCTGCGGTCATTGTTTATCTAATTATTATTTCATTGTTTATTTGTTTATCTTATTGTTTGTCTAATTACTTCTCCCATTTTTTAGCCCGCTCCGCCGACTGCGCGATGACTTGGCGCGGTATTGGGCAGGACGGGAAGCTCCCCGGGGGGTCCTCTTGGCACGTCTACCCCGAATGTATTGCCGACCATGGTCGGGCCGGGCTTGGCGTTTAGCGACGATTTTTTGACGTTGTTCTAGACGGTGCTTGTATACGAAAGATAAAGAGGGCGCGCTGTGGGGTCGTTCTTTGCCATCTTGTCGATGTTGTAAATTCTCCGTAAGCATGGTCAATCGGGAGTAATCATACGAGTAGAGGAAAAACACAACGACACGCATGCGCACCCACACACACGCCCGCGCGCGCGCGATAACATATACACACACACAAAATACGTTGCGTATTTCCTGGCGTCTCTTTCAAACTTGCGTGCGTTTAGTTATTCAGAACATTCAGAAGGTAAATTGTTGTTTAAATGTACCGAAAATTTACCCCTTTTTAAAACGCAACCTCTGAGCTTCGTTCTTCAGTTATTCAGTGGTTACCATGGTGGATGCACCACACACTCGGTATGTTCGACGTGCCCTTTCAAGTAGTAAGCGATGTGCAAACCCCATTAACCTTGCGAAAAACTTGCGTTATTTATTCGCTTTGTTTTCTCGCGTCATTTCTTAAGGGTAATAGAGGGGAGTAATGTTATTTACTGTAGCATAACCAAATTTTAATTGCCATTATTTTACAGCATTTCAGTCACCCTTGCGTGATAGTTCAATGGCTACGGCGTCCTGTTGCATATCATACGGTACCGGACACGATTCTCTGCTTATATATCGACCAAGCAATAAATAGTTTATTCGGGCCTGCTTCGCAGCGAGCAGCATTCATTAGAAACAACGTCCCACACATCTAGAAGGGAAAAAAATCGAATCGGTTGACCAAATGATGCCTGCCTGTGCAGTAAGAGACTGCCTATTGTTGCACTAATGGCTACTCTTAGATTAATACCCCGGTTTCGAAAACGTTCTTGTTTTTGACGCGTTTCGCTGATCGGATTCCCGGTAGATGAGAGGGAAAAATTATTTTCTCCCCAGCAGCACCGTTATTGCACAGTCTAGTGCTTTAAGCCTCGACACATTGAAGAAACGGCAGCATGTGCGGTAGCTAGGTATCATACAGAGTGGAGAGACTTATCCGGGTCTGAACGTGATATCGACGAGGGCTCCAGAGCTGGGTCATACGTTGCAGAAACTTTAGTACGACACGATTGGAGCTTGAACCTTTTCCTCCTGACATGAACACTGCAACAACCTTACACTCTTACAAACCATAATAGCAGCAATATACCTTGACTGCTTAAAATGATATCCTCCTCCACGACCTCACCCCCCCCCCCCTTTTTTTTTTCAACTCGGGTATTTTGGGGGTGCGCGGGCAGACTCATTTCACCACCAAATGGACACACACAGTAATACACTTTACAGTTTGCGTCATCTCGTGTATTGCGAATGTGAAAAGCCATGCTGCGAGGTGGAGACCCGAAACTCCGCTCAAATGTCTCTGATTCTCAAGGGATATATATATTTAAAGGACTCACTGCTCACTCTGGATCTTCTCACTATGTGCAGAATTTCATCTCGATACTCAGATTCTCTCCGTCTGGAGATTTTTTTCTTCTTTTTTTTCTAGAAATGTGTTTAAGAACATAACTTGAGGTCTGTGACTCTCCGAACGGAACTTTGCCATAGGTTACTCTCGCCCCAGTGTGCTTACACGAGGCTTCAATGTTTCTTGCAGCGTTTCTATGTGATATTGTAGGCTTCAGAATTTCTCCATACAGATTTTGAGATTCTCACCACTTTTTACATATATTCTAGTCTCTTTATTCGAGGTTTGAATTCGCTGTGCGTACTCGTATCCCTTTGCGAATTCTTTCAAAATCATCCCTGATGCCACGACCACTTGGAGGATGGAGGGCGGAAGCGGCAAAACGTGAATGAGCTTTTAACAGCTGACGCTGCGAAACCAACTAAGGCGGTGACCGATCCTGACTTCTATGTATCGGAACATGCACTGTGCGAATTCTTTGAGCATGCCTTCGTACTTAACTTGCGCACCAAATAGACCAAAAGAAGCCAAGTTTTGGGGTATGTCGCAGCCCCGACCGGCGTTACTCCTGTGCCACACATGTCGTACGTCTGAATGTCTTTCATAAACGGGTGTTTTTATTTCATTTAAATTGCAGCATGTAGAGTTGTTTACCTGTTTCCCTCTTTTCGGGCGCAAGGACCAGCGTCATGCAAAAGAGCGACGTATGCGCTATAAGCGAAATTATAAAGCTATCAATATGACACAAGTTTATGTGCTTGCGCAGCGTTCTTATATTTGTTTATGCGAAAGCTGCTCATTAGCACAAAGCCTCTTACGCCTCTTCTCTAGTACACAAAGCCTCGTACGCCTCTTCATTAGCCTCGCTATATAACTTGGCCACTCTGGACTTACAAAGGAAAATTTACAATTTCGGCACTCACATATAAACAATGTGTACTTGTTGGGAATTTGTGTTAATCGTTATGTAAAAAATGATTTTATTCCGATAGAGATGGCGGCCTGTAAAAGCAACCCGTTACTCCCAACATGATGTGAAGATTGTAAAGCCGAACCGCCGTGATTGCTGTGTGGTGGCGGTGTTGGGCAGCTAAGCACGAGGTCGCGGTATCGAATCCCGGCACCGGCGGCCGCATATTGATGGGGGCGAAATGCAAAAACACCTGTGTACTTATATTTAGGTGCACGTTAAAGAACCTCAGGTGGTCCTAATTTCCGGAGTCCTACACTACGGCGGGCTTCATACTCAGATCGCGGTTTTGGCACGTAAGAACCCGATAATTTAATTTTAATTTAATTGTAAAGCATGCTGCCTTAGGTACAAAATATCATTCTATTATGAGAAAAAAGACGGTATAAAGCTTTCTGTAGATTAAGCTTAAGAGGACGCCTGTTTGGTTTATTTTCTTTCGCACCACAAAACCGTAGCAAATCTTGCCTATACATATACGGTAAGTTATACGCTTACGATGAAAAATAAAGCTGATACAGTTACGCGATGTTTTTCGAGACGCGGGAGACTTGAAAAGAAGCGAAGTAGTTTCGAAAAATCTAGCCAAGCAACCACTCTATGCAAGATTTCCATTCCTGCATCTTCCGTGACGCCTGTCGTCCTTGAGCTTTATATTGAAGCAGCTAGTCAAAGAGAATTACTGCAGCTTATACCACGCAAAAGAAAAATATTACCGCGAAGCTCTCTTTTGTTTGTCTTTTTAGCGAGTCGCCAGCTCTCGTCTACACTCGAAAATCCTCGACCCGTCGGTGTCTGATGTTTCACAGCATGCACCATCGGTCGCTATAACGCTGCTACAGGTACGTCCGCGGGCTCTCGGCAAAGCTCTGAGGCACGTTTGTTCCCGGTGGAGAACTGGTAAATCCTCTTCGTTCGACAGCGCCAGGATTAGCACCTGTGCAGGAAAGAAAAAGAAAAGAGGAAGAAATGTAAAGACCCCGACCTGTCTTTTTCCTTCCCGTCGAATGGCGTCCCAAGGTGAACAGCGATCTGAAGTTGTCCAACAGACGTTCTGATCTCGCCTTCTTCGTTGCCTTCTTTCGCAGCTTCCGTGGTTTCTTTTTCATTCGATACAGCTCGACCGCTGGCCACCGCCGCTTTCAAGGCGGCGAAGGACGGAACGACGAAGCCTTTAATAATGGGTATAGCGTGCGGCTTCATTTTTTGCGGTCTATCGCTATCCTTCTTCCGGGATGGGGGACACAAACACAGCCTTCGTGTTGCTCTTCCAGTTCCTTGACCCCTTCCAGCCAGATTAACATGAAAGGTTTCTCGATGATGCAGACATATATTAATTTTGGCTTTGTGCGTTCGTGATTACCATATCCTCACCCACAAATATTCCTTCTTGTGCCCACCGAGATACAAATTGTAATGATAACAGGAAATTGTGAATGACGTGATAGAAATTGGTCGCAGGCTTTGCATGCGGCACGAAATGCAAGGTGAGCGATAAAGTGGCACATGCTGCGTATACGGACAACGCACGCAAACTGGCGAGCTCAAACTGAAATATATTCTTAAAAGCCTCTCTGAGATGTACGACCTTAAAGCGAAACTCAGGAGAGGCTCCCCTCGCAGCAATGTTCACTGCAGACTTTATATCGACATTGCAGTGCCCTAAACCAGAAAGAAAGAGGGCTGTAGTTTTCAGCCCTGATAGATGCAAGGCTGTAATACTTAAGCTGTAGGTGACTGAAGCTATAATAAAAGAGTGCAGTAATAATTAAAATTTATTGATAGCAGTAATTCAGACACACAAATCAAGTCCGTGCATTGAAATGTCAAAAGGTTGTTCAATAACGAGGAATTCTTTTAATTCTTTCGGAAGTTTTGTGCCCAGTAGCGCACATATGTTGCTTTCTCGCAGGCTAAAACGCTCATTGATGGTTATGCCAACTGTCTTATTAAAAATATAACTACCGTTCATATTTTTCGCTTACTGGAGCTTATCCTAACGTCCCGAAAGATGCGATTGAGTTATTGCCGTCGCTATAGGCGTGTTGTCCCTCTTTGCCGCTTTGTTGTCCGGTCACCGGGAAGCACTCATGCGAAGCGAACGGCCTCGTTCTCTCCTCCGCAGCGTAGCATGGCTCTTCGGCGCATCTAAGGTGCGGCCAAGGTATACGCCTTGTTCGACGGGAGCGTTATGGGCCGCATCAAGCACCGTCCCGTGAAGTGGGCAAGATTGCATCTTACATGTTTAGCTTCGGCCAGTCGGAACCTGTTCACACCCTCACACTTATTCGTGCTGCTCATATGCTGTCCATCTAGTGTAGCAAAGAGAGCGAGAGAGGAGAATTGAAGCGTGACGAAGCCGTGTTCTGCCAGGTCGCCCTACCGAACCCGAACGGGCGCTGCATCGGTCAATGGGCCAGGCCGCTCCCTTCTTACAAGTGTAATCGCTATTGCTATATGTCGGAGAAGAAGAAGCGCCATAACTGCAGAACACGGCCGTTCCATCGTTTTTCTTCCAGAACCATAGCCGTAAAGCACGTGAAACACGCACTGTCCCGTCTGTACATCGCCGCATAGTATAGCCAACAAGAACATCGTAACGAGGCTAGCGCTGTGTGTGTTTGCGCTAAAATTCTAGTTTCGTCCTAGTTTTGATACTCTTGTCTCAGTAACAGCTAGTCCCTTGTACAATGTTAGTGAACAATGAGCGCAGAGAAGAATAAAATGAAGCGATATACTTTGCTTGCAAGCGCAAGCGCTATTCGGGTGAAAGCCACGTTGCTCTCTTTTTCAGTTTTTTTTTTTGCGCACTGAGTTTATTTTTCTTAGTGATGTATCTCGGGCGTCTGCGAACGATGAGGTTTATTTACGGCCTCGTACCATGTCTTTGAGCTCATTAATTAAGGTACAAAAGGGAGACAGCTTAGTGGGCGGCAGGCAAGTTGATCAAGCGTACGTCCAGCTGTTAGTGACCGCATGGGTAATGGTAGACGTATAAAGGAAGCTGCCAACAAAGGATACCGTTATTGTTACTATTATCAGGTTTAAAGACGAAAGAAAAACAAATTTTGTAGCGAGGAAGCAAAAAGAGCTAACGCGGTCAACTCACGCCCAATTACAGTTCATACAAGGTTCTGTGCTACACATAGTTTGTCTTTGGGCCGCTTCTTCCAAAGCAATGAGAATGATCAGGAACTTTCTGCGAAACCTGCTTTCTGTCTCGTCTGCTCTTCAGCGCATGTTATTAACTTGTTTTATTATTAACAACTTTTGAAAACAATAGCATGAGGAATTACGCAAGCAAAGTTGTAACGCAAGTGTCAAAATTCCAAAATGAAAGTGAAGTGAGTGGTTTTCGTGAAACTTCTGTAAAATATTTCTCACTAATTGCCATGCGTGGGGAAGTCAAAGGGCTTACACCCCTCTGGATCCGCCAATGTTCTGATGTAATACAGCTATGACCAAAAAGAAATGATAAACCAGGAGTTCCCCGTGAGTTCTCCCAATGGCCTTGCGGTATCTGCACTACAAATATTCTTCTACAATTTGTTGGGCTGCTATAAAATTGTTAGATCGCAGCGGTTACCAACCGCCCTCCACCGACTCATCTGCTTTGACCGGTTTGCGAAGTTCTTGCGTTTGCTCAGAGCAGTTAATAGCATTCAACCATTAGCGGCAGGTCAGGCGAGGTTTAGATGCTATTTCAGTGTGCACCTGAAGATAACTATCTGAACCAATCGCCGTTAAACTGCGCAGTTTGCATCAGAAATGTACCCTAGAAAAATGGGTGGAGTTCACGCAACAAGGAAAGCTGCTTTTCTCTAAAAAGGAATAACCATACAGACGACAGGTAACTGGCGTATGCAGCCCTCACATACAGCCAGCCACTTCGGAATTCTCGTAGATTACGATGATATACACATAGCGCCTGTAAAATAAAATCTCAACTAGAAGTCACGGCACAAGACACATTCAACTTACTCGACCATTTAGCGTTATGACACATCCAATCATCCGCCCTGTTGGCGCTTCAATCGGGCTCGTTTACTTGGCCAGCCCCAGCTGAACGCTCCATCCATCATAACGACGAGCGCCGCTCGGCCGCGACGCCCGAACACGTACGCGTGGCCCAGAACGCTTAATGAACGGTTATCCGAAACTAGAGGCCGACTGAAGGAGCCGGCTAGTTTGGCACGAGTAACCCGCTTCCGCTGCAGCGTGACCTATGGCCAGCCGCCACCGCCGCTCGCCTTGTGAGCGACGCTTCGAGGTCACGGACCCACTTCGGTCCACCGGGGGTGCGCACATAGGAAGAGGAGGGCCCCCCCGCTGCCCCGCGAACGGCTATAGGCAACGAGCACACCCATTGGGAATGACCGCTCGCCGGAGGCCTCTTGAAGGAGAACAGTTAGCCGGACCGTTGCCTAGACGCAAACAAACACCCCGCGCACGCTCTCGCGCAAGAACGAGGGGGACGAGGGAACGCAGTTCTCGGCCAGTTCCGCTGGGACCCCGGCAAGGGCCACGGCGTTCCCGCCGCCCCTCGCCCCAATGCCAGCCCGAGGCAAAACCTGTTCGGCAACTGCGTCGCCGCTAGTCGTTGCGCTGGAAAGACGCTCGCGAGCGCGCGTACCTGTCACGTGCGCCTCTCCCCCCTTTTTCCCTCCGCTGCAGCGGCGTCGTTGCCGCTACCTACCTGCCTACCCCCTCCTCGGCTGCCATCGAAGCGGCGCTGAGGCTCTTCTCGTGGCCGGGAGTTGTCCTCATTCCGGGCTGGTGTACGTACGCGAACGCGAGCACACGCGCCGGAGAGAGAAATGCTGCGCGCTTCACGGTTCCTGGTCTCGCCGCGCGACACACGCGCTCCGTGAGCGCCTGGTCGGCCGTCCACGTACTTCTGTGCACGTTAACCTTTCCCCGAGTGAGACTGCCGCTGCAGTGAGTGTCCAGACACGCGAATCTGTCACGGCCTGGAGTGTGGCGGGAGTGAAGGTCTCGAGCGCGCGTGTTGGACTCAAAAAGGAAAGTTCTCGCTCCCATGAAACGTCCGGTCGACGCTGAGAAAGGCTCTCGACGCGCGCGGAAGTTGAACGAAGGGTCACGTCACTGGTGAGCTCGCGTTGCCACCGCTTGCATCTGTTCTCTTCTGAACGTGCTGCAGAAGAAAGTTTGCGCGGCTGAAGGCGTCGGGGCGCCAACGAGCTGTGCGGTCCTCCAACGTATCCGGACAGCTGTTATTTCGGAAGGTTGTGTGCCCGTTTCGCCTGCCTCCTTTTATAGACAGATATTCCAAGGCCGTAAACAAGCCTGTCTGCTGCGTGCGATTACAGACGGAGACAACGCCCTCGTCCAATATGGAACTCTCTTAGGGCAACCCCAAAGGCCCGGACGCGTCACACGACGTGGGAAGTGGCCGCCTCGCAGGAGTTTGCTGTCCGTGTTGCGCTTCTGTTCGTGGGACTGCGGTAACTACCAGCAACACGCAACTGCCAAATTACAAGCGAACTGCCTGGAAGGTCGTGTGTGTATGTGGTACCAAGACTTGTTGATGATACTCAGGACCGTGTTCTGAGATCCGTGGGTGGCTTCCGTGTGACGTGACCGGCGTGTGAGTTCGGCAGAGTAGAAGCAAGTGACGTCACGTCGACCATGTCTCGCAAACTACAGAAGTTCCTGGTCCTCTTGGACAACGAAAGCCTGCTATACTTTCCCGGCTCCTTCCTATCGGGAAAGGTTGTGGTGGAGCTGGATGAAGAGATACCTGTCACAGGTGGGGAGCTCGGCAGGCATGAGAAGGCCGGTGAATGCTGTTCATGTTTCGCTTTCACAATGCTATCAGCTAAGTAATAGTGAAACGCCCACTTTCGTCAATTAGTATTTATTTTTGGCCGTACTAGTTCTAACATCTTCGTCACCGAGGTCTGGCAACCTGGCGATGGCACATTGCTAATCTCTATGCTCAATTAACACTTCATAAATGCTCACGGAATACACTTCGTGGGCGCAAGTATTCTGACGTTCTGCTGTTTTTCGACAATTTTCGTAAAGTTCACGTATCACTGAAAGCAGGCTATCGGATCATAAAACTACTGTTATTCTCAAGACATCTTACACAGGGCTGTTAACAACAAGAAAAGTAATGTTGGGCATTATTTTTCGTGTATCCATGCACTAAAACGCATTATGATCTGTGTATGGCCGGAAATTTGTGACGTAGCATTTAAGCACTGTGTTTCAGCTTTCAAGTAAACAGTGATTTTTGAATGTGCACAGCTAGTTAGTATACTGGTATGGGTCCTGGGTTGGGGGAAAGCGTAGCATGGCTAAAAGGGGGTCTCACTTCGAAGTTGCTGAGAATGTGCTACCTACAAACAGATCTATCGCCATCATTCGTAATTCATACATGCCTCTGGTTCGTTCAAAGCCGCGCACACTTAGCTTTAGTAAATCCTACTTCGATGGCAGCACGCAACAAGCTGATCAGCTTGTCGAGTTAATTAAAATTATGGGGTTTTAAGTGCCAAAACCAATTTCTGATTATGAAGCACGCCGTAGTGGAGGACTCTTTCAAATTACCTGCAGGACACGGATGTGGCCTCCACATGGTGAACTTAGGAGTGACCATTTGTAATTGTGAGGTCTGTGTCTGATTTATTTGACTTATTTATTTTAAGTGTCGCTACGGTGGAGCAATTGCCGGCAGCAATTGCAAGGCTAATCCCACCATGTAGCGTACAACCATTCAACTCAACTCAACTCCAGAAATTTCGACCACCTGGGGATCTTTAACGTGCACCTAAATCTAAGTACACGGGTGTTTTCGCATTTCGTCCCTATTTAAATGCGGCCGCCATGGCCGGGATTCGATCCCGCCACCTCGTGCTCAGCAGCCCAGCACCACAGCCACTGAGCAACCACGGTGAATCGTCGAATTAATCAAAAGCAGAATTTCGTACTGCTGTAGAGTCTTGCTTTTTTCAAGAGATAATATCAAGCGACCATGATATAATCAGCTGGTTCTACGGATAGATAATGTTTCACCACTCCTATAAGCCAGACTCTACCATTGAGGACCTCACAGTTGGTACTACATTTCCCCGAGTACGAGACGAGTTTATCTGAGCTATTTCACTTGTTTACGCACTACTGAACTTTGACCATTCGTGAAGAGTCACAGGAAAACACTGTTTTATCGATTTCCTTTTTTTCTTTTTGCATAATTGTTGCGAAGAGTTGACATTGCTGAATAAGGTGGGTGTTGTAGTAAAGCTAATGTCTCATTCCACAGTAATCTCTTTCTCAGCGTGAAGGCTTTCGATTCAATTGTTTTCTCACTTTATTTTTCTTAGTTTCATTAACTATATATACTAGAAGTGGGCAGATATTAACTTTCTCGAATACGAATCGAATACAATATAGCGAGTATCGTATATCAAATCGAATAACGGATAGCCAAACTCAGACGCATATATTTATAGCAGAAATACAGACGAACAATGAAATTACCTGTACAAAGAAGACATAGTTATGTCCCAATTCTATTGTGAATGGTGCGCTGCATGATCTTTACAACGAAGTGACGTGTATAACGAATGATTTCGGAGGACCCAATAAGCACTCCGTTATAAAGGCATCCGACTGTATTTACTTCGGTACAATTAGGTACCACGCTTGAACTAACTAGCGCAAAAAAAAAGAAAGACAGCCACTAATCACAAAAAAGTAGGATCAGTTTTAAAAGCAATATCACGAATAGCTTCTGGGCATCCTTAGAGCCTGGTTGCAAACAAGCCTTCCAAAAACTAATGGCTGCTGTTAGTGCACGTCCGGTCTACTTTCTTGTCCGTGTCAATTCGGGGCTATGACTTCAATGACGGTTGTATGACTAGCTTTTAAAGAACGCTAAATAAAGGGCTGCTGAAGAAATATAATAAGCTGGAGAGAAAGAAAATGAGAGCTGCTGAAGGGTTCGTGTGCTGCAGGCGCGTTTAAGAGGACCATTTCCAAGAAAAACATTACAGATTGCAGTGTAAAAGACAAAACTGTCACATATATCATGGCTAGACTGCAAGGAACACTAAATTCCACACTATTAGCAAAAAACAGGTTGTGATGTCGGCCGCAAAACCAAAAACAAAGCTTTATGCGTTGCCTATTTTGATTCTGCACTGCTTCAAAAGCTTTTGCTGTTTCATTTCAGATAATGGGCGATAATTTGTTCAGCAGACGGAGAGCAACAACCCGACTTTAACATTCGGTCGTTGCAAAGTGTTTGGTTGGTTGCGATATTCGAAGCTACCGCATAGTTCATTTCCGAATGCGAATACGAATGGTTAGTGTGTAATACTTGATACGTGTTCGAAACTTCAAATAATCGTCCACCCCTAATATATCGGTGTTGGAGAAATTAGCAATCTTGAATTTTTCTTTTCTTTTTTGGAGGAGCGGCGAAAGCTTCTGTCTATAGAGAAGCTATTCTAACTGGTAACACCGGCGAAGGAACCTACGATAAGAGTGTCGAGGCGCTCCATTTTGCATATTTGTGGGTGGGCGGTGGCCTGGAGACGTCCCTGCGAACAAGCTGGATTCCACGCGAGCACTGCATAAGTACTTTGGGCGCACTTCGTCGCATCCTCACACTTGCCTCGCCCATGTCGGTGTCGCACACGAAGCTGCATAATGTCGACACAGGGATGCGACGCATCCACCACACACGATCATGTCAAATGTGTGGCCAGCACCGCTTCGAGCTGCGGAAGGTTTACGTAACCAGGGGAGTCGCGAATCATTTTTTTTTTTCGCCTTCTTCCAACCGCGCCATAGTGCGTTCCGGAGCAACCCAAGCAACCTTTACAGTCGAAATGCAAAGCCAGAAATCGTACACCATGAATATCAATAGGATCGGAAGGAGACTTGCCCTCTCTGAGCACTTTCCGGCGTTGGAAGCCGAATTTCTAAAGCAGCAAATCCCGTTCATGCATGTGCTAATTCTCGTAAAGACTACTCAACAGCGCTATAGAAAAGTCGTGTTTACTTAAAAGGAATTGTCTATGTCATCGCGCATCATGTTTCTTTTTTTTTTTTCAATGCGCCAATGCTTACATGGATTTCCTAAAGCCGACTTCTGCTCCTGATCTATACACCCGCTGGCGTTAAGGCTTCTGCCGCATTCCCGTAAACTCGCCTAATGGCACGATCTTGATTATGAGCATATTCATACGTTCGGAGTATTACGCGTAATGCAATATGTCGCACCGTAGGGCCTATAGTAGGCGCTGTAGCACAACTGAACAGCTTTCCACTATATATTTTTCTATATATTTCTATCTATTTTACTATAGTGAGTAACGAAAAATGTTTATCGATTTCGTTGCCTCGAAAATAAATTTCATCGGCTCCATGTCTTTAGTGACCGTAACGATAAAGCTTCAGCTAATCATGAACGATGCAGCCGAACCTTTCACCTGGGAATTTCACACGCCTGCGGCGTGTCTGTGCTCAAACACGAGAATTAAAAGCCTGCGTAAAGAAGCTTGACTGCAACAAAAGCTGTTTTTATTTTCGAAAGCTGCGTGAGATTTCGCTGATTCGCCAACAGAAAAACCAAACCGTAAAGCATTCACTTCTTACCTAGATTGATATGAGAAGCTTATGTGTATGTTTTGAGGGTAAACAACCCAGGCCGCCCAACTAAGCTGCCAATTGCGTGTCATTGAAGTACGTTATCGATGAACGTCGATCTCACGGAGCCGGTGCCAGTGTCCTTGCCGGCTTCTTTCCAGTGATTTTAGCAATCGTTTACGGATAATTGTTGTCGAGTGTCGGTAGCTTATCGAAGTCAACGCGTAGCACTTGGAGCACGTGTTGCGAAGGAATTTAAGTACCCGGTGCACCTTGTGGTCGATTTGTGGTCAGGAAAAGTGCTAAGGCGAACTACCGTAGAAGTAAACGGCCGAAAAATCTACAGAAGGTTGATAGGAATTGAAGCTATTAGATTGCAGTGGGGCACTAATACTACGTATCTCTGGTGCGGAAAGTTTAGGTACGATGAAGAAAAATATATTGTAAAGGTACTGATCTATTCGTCGCTGTGACGTGTTGGTACTTCCTTCTATTTTCTCGTACGGTACGAACAATCTCGCTAATAATAATAATAATAATAATAATAATAATAATAATAATAATAATAATAATAATAATAATAATAATATATTAAGAGACATGGAGACTGTCACAAAGAAAAAGGAAAGAACAGGCTGGCAAATGCACCGAAAGGGATACAATACCCATTCCTCAGAAAGAAAGATACCTCTATTAAGGGAGAACGCTGACAAACTTCGGAATAATCCAAGTTCTGACCAGCTACTCAGCATTTAGGAGTGGGAATAAAAGTAGCAAGAGAAAAGCTCTTCGTGGTGAGGACGGGTGAAAGAGGGGGCAAGGTTTGAGCTTGAACAGCGGAGCCTATTCAGCGTATCAAATCGAATCCGGAAGGAAAAAATAAGAGGAAAAGAGGAACAACACAAGAACAATGCTTGATTCCCTATTCTTGGCCGAACCACCACCCTGGGTGAAGTCGTCGTCGGCATCATCATTTCGAATGTGAGCACTTCGGGATTCCTCTTTGCCTTCCTGGGTGATGTGGCGCTGGGTATCAGCGTCCTTGCGTCAAGGCTCCATTTCGCGTTGCTAAAGCGGGCGCGTGGGCCGAGCTGTCCGGACGACGAGAAAACGCAGGTGTGAGCTACGTTTTCTGTGCGGACGCTGCCTCGCCAGTCGGAATAGGGGATATGGGAAGTTCCGCAAGCAGGCTTTCCCACACAGCTAACTTCTCCTAACCAAGATGGCCGAGCTCTAGCTAATAACCCTGTTAAACCTGAGACACGCGTTTTGAAAGCTTGGATGGTGCGAAGGAGGGAAGGCAGCAGGGATGGTGTCAACAGTCCGCTATCAGACGCCCTAATTACGATTCTAACCCGACGCCCGCCGTCTTGGTTAGGTCAAACTAGGTGTGTGGGAAAGCCTGCTTACGGATTTTCGCGTATCCCCTGTTGTCAATGCCTGCTCCCGTATGCACGCGCGTTGCCGCGCCATCGGCCGCCGCTGCCGTGCGCCGCGCGCTGCCCACAGTCCCCGCGGCGCCACCGCCTTCGCGGCTGCTGCTGCCCGCGCTTGGGTGACGCGACACAAGGTCGGCCCGATACATTTGGTCATGCGCTCGGCGGCTTCGCTCGGAGCCGCCGTCACGCCTGGGTGGTGGCCGCCTCCGTCCTTGCAGGGCAGACGCCGCTGCGCTTCGGACCGCCTGCGACTGCGCCCGCCGGGACGATCTGCGACGAGCGCTTGCACCGCAGGTGTCATCTCTCTCTCTCTTGTAAGGAGGCTACAAATTAAACAAAGAAGAAAAAGAAACGCGGTGACAGACTCTTGGAGCGTAGGTACACTCGTGTAAGGAACCCGTCCGATGAGGGCTGCCAACATTTCCATTTCCATCAAATAATTAAATAAATGGATCTACCAATCAGCTTTGACTGGCACTAAAGAAAAAGAAATATTGACAAGCAGGCTACTCGCTTCTATCTGACTTCAGTGTTTGAGTTATCCAAATTTTTCAATGGTGCTTATTTTTATATTCGTTTAATCTTTCTTTAGTGAGTCACCCGATTCTTCGCCAATACCCCATAGTGGGTATGAGCCACTCGTAGAGGCACGCAAGCAAGCAAATAAACAAACAAACAAACGAAATTCAAGTTATGCGAGTCTTGAGCAGAGGCTCGGTAAGTCAAGCACCTAGAAACAAAAAGCGGCCGGTGGGCGCGCCCACTTCGAAGTTTCCACTCCATCTCCTAGCGACGTCACGAATTTCGGCAGCGTCTACTCGGCGCTATTTCGACGTTCAGCGGAAATACAAGACAAACTTAGCCTACAGCTAGGGGCTTCTGCATCTTTATGCTGCCTTCGAGTGGTGGTATGCACATTCGCTGGAGAATGTGTTCATTGATCAATGTTGCAAATCTGACCATAGTTCGCTAAATCTTCTTAGAGGGGCGCCTATGTAGTTTGCACAGGACAGGAGCATTGCCTCCTCAGAGGGACCGGGAAATTGAAAAGTGGGCGTTGTTGTTTGTGTGGCGGTTTTTTGCTAGCTCCGAAGTATAGGGAAGTTTCACCATTAAACAGCCGGCTGCCCCGAAATCTTAACTAAGCAATCAAAAGATCAGTTGCATATTAATAGTAATATAAAGAGGGGCAAAGAACGCCAACATATCTAAATATTAAGCTTGTGAAAGTCGGAATTAATTTCTTTTTAATTCAAATTTTCCATGCATGCACGTGGGCCCTTCAATTGTATCGAGTTTTGCCAGTATAAATCCCGAAAGCTTATTTCATAAGAAGCCAACAAACACTGACGCCAAGGACAACATAAAGGGAATTACTTGCGCTTAATAAATGAAATAAAGAAACGATAAGTTAATGGAAATGGAAGTGGATGAAAAAAACTTGCCGCAGGTGGGGAACGATCCCACAACCTTCGCATTTCACCCCTCGGTTAACCCCCTTTCTTCCCGAAAGCTTATTTGGAATATGGCTCTCTAGAGTCTTCTGTTCCTGGCTGGCCTCGGGAACGTGGTGGTTCGGAGCCGTCTGCTCAATTTTTCTAAGCTGTGTCATATCTGTAACACCACTGCGTTGCCCCCGAAGTTGTGTGTCGAGTTCAGTGTATAGGGATTATTATCTCTTGTCTTTCGTAGCCACTGTACGCTACAAATGCTTGGCTTGTGCTACGATATTGAGCAAGCGAAAATATTCTGGTGCCAACTGCGTCGCGCAAGCATCTATGTCTATAGATGAGCATAAATTCAAGCGACCGCGGTAAATATGAATGAAAACTCCATTTAGGTGTTATTAATTGACAGCGTTAGCCTGAACTGTTTGCGGAACCTCGTTTAGCGTCAGTATTAGCCTCTGGACCCATATTTCGGAAGTTCCCTCCAGACGCAAAACCACACTTTAACTAAACTTGAATGCTGACGCTGCGTTCTCCCAGCCTCCAGCCCTCTCGGTTCTCTGCACTTCTGCTGGGCACCGCAGCATCCATGGACGCATGAACCGTAACATGGCTAATTTCGTGCAGGCTAAATTACCACAAAGACCAGCACGACAAAAATTACTTCGTACAGGAGCTGATGCTCCTAAATTGCAGTGACGCTTTTTTGCCCTTCCGGGCCATGACTTGTTAGATGCCGTCGTACGAATAGTTCAGATTGGAAATGAGACTCTCAACTCTTTATCCGAAGTTCTCACTTGATTTCTTGGCAAACAATGTTATGTATATCATAAAGTAATTCAGTGCGGCCGTAAAATGTCAAGAGCAACAGACGTCGGTCCCCTATGTACAAGTAAGCAAGAGAAAAATCAATGCAGCTGGAAAGCTTACTGTCACCTGTCGCCAAACGACGGTTGACAGTGGAAAGCAGCCGCAGCAGCAGTCGTCGAAAACCATATACGAGAAACCAGGCCGCCCCGCCCGCGGTGCTGAATTATGCCTCGAGAAAGAAACAACGCTGGCAAGTAGCAATCGCAGAGCGTGAGGGAATGCGGAAAAGCTACCACTTTTCCGCGTAGAAAGCGTTTCGGTAGCACTGGGCCGTCACCATCGAGGGCTCACGCATAAAAGCCGACAAGTCGCCAACGCGGTCCTGGTCGGGCTGGCCGTTTCTGTATTGTCCGGCTCCAGTTTTCCAAGAAAACAGCCAAGGGCGTATTCTCCGCTGCTCTATAGGCATAATATACAGCTTGTCTCAAAACAATTGCCTGTGAACAAAGAAATGGGCCGTCGAAAGGACGCCAGCCGTTCGTAGCTATATACTATGCAGCGGCGCGGCCATTGTACGTAGGCAGAAAACGGGCTGCGCGGCACGCACGAAAGATGGATTGGTTCGACGTTGACGTATACACGCGTGCCTGCGCCTGTGCAAACGCCCTTGAGGGCTAGTATATAATACAGCCTCTGTCGATCACCGCCATGGCTTCGAGAGAAATGTGCGATAGCTGCGGCAAATGCTTTAGGCAATTTTTCCCCGATTTCCAGCCCTTGCTTTACGAGTGCGTACACGCGGCTTACGGAAGGCGCGAAGTTGTCGATGTCCTTGGTGGACGCGCGACGGCGCACTGAAGCAAGTGCCTGTGTTATGCTGTCGTTCTCTCCTTCTTTATATTTCGTCTTATGTTGGGGCACATCTCGCGATCCTAGAAGCGATCATCGCTTTCCTGTAGCAAAACACCCGGTCGATGGCAATCTTTACCGGTTCAATGACAGCTTTATGGCTTTTTTCGCGACAGCCTCGTGTATCTGACTTGACCTGCAGGCCGCCGAAGCACTGGCGCTCTCCGGATAGCTTTGCTGCTATGAATCGAGCGGCGGGGTGAGCTGACGCCACACGCGGGCACGTCGCATTTGCCAACGCTTTGCTTATACGCTGAAACACCGCCACGACCCTGCAGTGGTTGCCGTCTGAGACTCATCCCTCTCCATTCCTGGATTGCAAAACGCGAAACAGGTGAGGAGCGCGTCTCCATTCGCGATCACCGACGCGACGGGTATACAGAAAAAAAAAAAAGAAAAAAAAAAGAAAGTGGCGCTTCCAGTCGCCGCCGTCTGCGCCGGTTGCGGAATACGCGTTGCCGGCGACGGTGTTTCTTGAGCTATACTTCGGAGAAGGCCTCACCATCAGGCACGCACTGGCGTCACACTTTCTCTGTCGTTCATCCCGTCGTGGTGCCTTCTCCATCGAGGGAAAAAAGAATAACGAAGTGGGCAGTGTTGCGCAGCAGCAACGTCATACCCTGAGCGCTTTATGCTTCTCGCATGAATGCTTCTCCTTCAGCATAGAGTCCACCAGCGCGGGAGGTGCAATTACGTTCAGGGGAAAATGTCGGCACTTCATTCCTTATAGAATAACACGAAAACAACCCGCGCTGGAACACATGTAAAAGACTAGCATACATGGGACGACAACTACACACAGCTTACAACTTATGCTCATTTAGAAGAGATGAAAGACGCAAACACTAAGTGCATACGCCATGCCACATAGCAGAGGAGGGAGCAGTCGCGAACAATATTGAAATCATCAAAATTAAAAAGAAATATCAAGGTAGCAGTCCCCTTTGTCAAACAAAGCCAATGAAATCACACTGAGACATTCTTCCTGCAACCCCCATTTTGTGATGTGTATACAGCGTGTGAGATGACACAAACTTGAACGTAATTCATTACTTGGACTTAATTACTTCTATTATTAATTATTTTTTTGTTAGTTGAGTACCTGCATCGCCTTGGAAGGCATTGCAGCAGGGGGGCGGGGGGTGCACACACATATCTACATCAGTTGACACTCATTTCAACACACAAAGCGCGGTAAAACTTTTCATTACATTGTATGCGTACAATATTTGACGGGAGAGCATTCCACTCCCTCGTGGTCCTATAAAAAAATCATAACGCAAGGTGTCACCTTTAAAAGGAAATTTATGAAGTTTCAAGGCATGGTCTCTTCTACGTGAGATATACGACGGTAATGTAATATATTTGTTCCTGTCAATGCCTGTTTTATAAAAGTAAACACTGTGAAAAAATTTGAGTCTGAGGCCCTTTCTTCTGTCCTTTAGCTAGGACCTGCCAATGAAGTCTGCGCTTGCCTTCGGTGATACTGAGGTTTATGTCGTAATTCCCCAGAACGAATCGAACCGCCCTATCCTGAATTTTTTTCAAGTAAATCGACTAACTGACAGGTATGAGGATCCCAGCAGATACAAGCGTACTCAAGTACCGAACGTACGTGAGTAAAATACAGCCGTTCTTTCAATTTACTAGGTAATTGGCCAAAATTTCGATGGAGGAAGCCCAACTTTTGTGCCGCCTTCCTTCTTACATCCTGTACACGCCTGTTCCACCTTAAATCCGAGGTAAACCAAACTCCCAAGTATTTGCATTCCGTAACACTGCTTAGAGTAACGCTATTTAATTTGTACTCGTATGTCTTGTATGAATGTTTCCTTGTAAAGGTGATGTTTAGACATTTTGAAACGTTTAGCGACATTTACCATTTCGCACACCAAGTTGAAAGTCTATCTAAATCACTCTGAAGTGCATAAAAATCACAATCTCTATCAATTCCTATATACTACGCAGTCGTGTGCAAACGTCCTGAAAGATGACGTAATATTACTAGTGATATCATTTATATATAATAAAAATAAGAGGGGCCTCAAGACAGAGCCTTGGGGTACTCCAGAGGTCACTGCAGAAAGATCAGAGGAGATGCCATTGTGAACCACAGACTGTTGTCTATGTGAAAGATATGCAGATATCAATGCAATTACCTTTTTGTGCAACTTGTGTTGCACAAAAATATCACTTCAAAAATCAGTTCTATATTCTGGTAGTTTTGTAATTGATTGATTACCTTTCTTTTTTCAATGACCAATTGCATGTAACGAGTTACTTGACTGACGATACAAGCTGAAATAAACGACGCAGCTTTGAGCGCATGAATTTGGCTGAAGTTACGGTAGAACGACCGCAGTCGTACCAAGCAGCAGCCTCGTGGGTGCGCATGTTCAGGCAGGCAAACCCGGCGCTAAGTGTTTGTTTCCTCATCTCGGAGACAGCTCACGCGACCTTCACGGTGAGCACCAGACGTTTCATCTCGCCGTATGTTTTAGCGTTTCTACGCGTCACAAGTGAGACCACGCCAGAAAGATCATGTTCGGTGAGTTTATACTTCGCCTTTTCCATTGTCGTGAAATAGTTTCCCGTCTGCGTTCGCCAATCCCAGCGCCCGGTGTTCCCACAACTACTCCTTTCCCTTTAGCGCTCCCATCGAGCGAGTGCTCCGTGTCTCTGCTTATTTAGTCACTCGAAAACGAGGGAAGACGGCCGTCGAATATTTTGAAGAAGCAATCGCCTGTGAAGATAAACAGGGTGTAAAATTCTTCAGAGGAGGCACTCGAAACTAATCAGTCCAATCCGTTCTGTTTACTGTGCTTTTTCAATGTTAAAAAGGCTGGGAGCAAAGTGTGCAGAAGTAATTGATTGCTATTTAGCATTTGCTCAGTACTTTCGAGGGGCAGTATTTGGTCAGCGTAATCAATTATATTTCTCAATAAAGTAATTGTGATCGGCTACATTTGCTTTCTGCAACGTGTACAGGCGTGCCCGGCCAACGTAGGTCAAGCTAATAAATAAACAGGCTAGATACGAGGAGGACCAACGGTGTCCTCTCACGGGCCGTTTTCTGCAAACTGGAGCATCTTCCGTCTAACTTCAACTAATTTAGCTTCGTCCAACAAACACCTACAGAGGGATGGAGCCATGCAATGAACACTAATCGGTAGCACTGAGAAGAATGTTGTTCGAGATCTTTAGAAATATACAGGCTGATATTATAAGGAACGTTGGCGCATTGAATGGGTGCTGACTATTACATATCTTACTCAAGAGTAGTTCAGCAACACGCGCACAGACGGAGAGTAACGCATACAACGCTACACAGACAGTCCAGCACACGAAACGAGACACGTTACACGCACGCACAACGCGCCGGACACCGAAAAGGACGCGAACGGGGTTGCCAGAGGCGTCTAGTGATTATCGCCGTCCGAGACCACCCGCCATCCGAGAAATTTGCATGTGCGTGGCGATGGCGCCACGAAGAGGTTTACGCATGCATACGAAACCCCCGGCGGGCAAGCAGTCTCCGCATCGGGGACGGAGAGTCCGGCCGAGAGACGGCGATTTATCCCCGCCATTGTGTATCGCACGCTTACGTGCGGCCGATAGCGAAGCCACGCGCACGACGTATACGCGAGACAGTCCGCACAAAACGGGCGGCAAAGATCATTCAACCGCGGAGGGCCTGCCGCCGAAACACAAAGGGCGCAAAGGCCGAGCACACCCTGCTCCTCTTCCTTCCTCCTCCACACTCCTTTTTCTTTTTTTCTTCTCTTTACCTCTAAATCATCCAGTGCACAGATAAGAAGGAAAGAAACCGCCGCCAGGCCAAGTACAGCAAGAAAAGAAGCGGGCACACACCGTAGTGTCGAAGAAACCGCAAGGTACCCCGTTCGTGTTTTGCTTCGGGCCATCTCATTGTATATCCTTCCCGTTCCGCCGCCCGGCGTGCTATAAAAAAACAGGAACTTCCGCGTTTTCTTTTCCCCCACGTATTTTTTTTCTTTTATCTCGTTTTTCCGGCCAGTGCGTGCATGTGCGTGTGTGTCTCTCCCTTTCCTTCGCCCCCCTTTGACTTCGAAAACACGACTCGGGTGAAGACCTCTTCGAAAAAGAGAGAGGGAGGAACAACGCTCGTCCCTGGCGGCCATCGCCTCTCCGGAAGCACGACTCGGTCGTCTGAGCAGCGGAGCTCCCGAACGGCACTTCAGTTAACGACGTCGGTTTCGTCATAACTCACGCGTGTACTCCCTGCGTGGAGGCACCAGCGTGTCCGCTGGAGAATGAGAAAGAGCCGCCTGGTACTTCGAAGGAACCGCGCTCTGTGCGCGCGTGCGGGGGATTACAATGCTTGGGCGGTGCGGCGAATAACCGTTATCGAACAAAGGAAGCTGAGTCTGCGAGACGAGTTAAAAGACCCGCGGGTGTTGATACAGAGCTCGGAGTCAGACATCCATACCCTGAAACGACGTGTGATTATCGCGTCATGCTGTGTGCTGCAACGAAAATAGAAAACCTATTTCACGCCCTGCACGAATAGGAAACGTCGACAACATGTCTTCGTTTCCAAGAACTCTGCCCACCTCGCCAACATCCGCTAAGCTGATTAGGAATTTCGGGCTGTGAGTCAATTTTGTCTCCCGCTGCACCCTCTAGTAAATCCTGGTTAGCTCTGTCAGTCAAACACCTTCACTTATCGCCTTGGTGCTGTCGGACGAGAGTCTACAATTTGAAGGAGGTGATTTTTTTTTAAATTATAAAATGCCCATGAATGGTTTCTGCTGTTTCCGGGTAGTTTAGGTGGTCATGTAGCCATCGCTCGATCGTATAACGGGCAACCTTAGATTGTGGGGGTCGACGTGGAGACATATGAGGTGTGACTGAAAGCAACGGCTACTGTTCTACACTAGTTGAGCAGGAAAAGCAATTCGCTTCAAGAAATTCGGTGGGTGCCAGCATCGGCGTTCCCAACATACGCGTACATGAATGATTATGCGCGGCAATTTACGGCTGTGTGTTTGCGAGTCATACGGTAGATTCGGAGAGCGGCGATAAACTTTAAATGGGGTCCCATTAGTCTATGGATGCAACTATGATTACGTAGAACAACCAAGCCTGACTAACAAGCCCTACGACGTGCGCAATTACGGAATTATTTTGATATATGAATGAACGCTTTCACGGAGAGGCATGTAGCCCTAATGGTTATGAGAAGCATCTACCTTTTATGGTTATCCTTCATACCTGACAGGCTGTTTAGTCGAGGAATACGATTTCTTTGTTTGGTTCCGACGCACAAAACAGACATCGTAGATACAAATGTAGCGATATCTTTTTTCGTTATTTGTATTTATCTTATTTGTACCTGCTCGATATACGCACAAGCAGTTTCAAACGATCGCGCACCTTCTTTGCGAGTGCTCCCGTTTCAATCCGCAAAGAGCAGCCCTCTCAGCCACGCTAGACCAACTGGACAAGCGCCAACCCATAACAGACAACATTCTTGGAAACTGGCCCACACGAACATGAGTGCGAGTGCTGTGAAGGCACTGCTGCGTTACTTAAAATACGCCGGACTGTGTGACAAGCTGCGACTTGGCACTGTTGGGACGTTGACATTGTGTAACACTATGTAACGCCTTCGCAGACTATGTGACAGCGCCCACAGAAACTGCTCTGTATTTTATTTTCGCATTTTTTTCTCTCTCATCTATGGCATCCCTTTTCCCCTCCCCCAGTAGAGTGTAACGAATCGGAGATGTTCTCTGGTTAGCCTACCTGTCTTTCATTTGCCTTTCTCTCTATCTACCTCTCTTCATGTTATACATATATTCCAGGCACTCTTGCCACTTCCACAGTGCAGAGTAGCTAACCAGGCTCAGTTAGGCTCAGACAGTTAACCTCTCTGTCTTTCCCTTGTCACTTTTCTCTCTCTCTCTCTCTCTCTCTCTCTCTCTCTCTCTCTCTCTCTCTCTCTCTCTCTCTCTCTCTCTCTCTCTCTATCCCATTCAAGCTGCGCGCCCTTCCTATTGGACACTGTTCACGCCGTTCCGTGGTGTCGTTCAGCAACAACAGGCAACGATCTTCGTGGCACGGGTAGCAGGTTGGACCCGACTCGCATGCGCCACGCGCACGAGGTGTCACGCGAGGAGAAAGAAGATGGTTCGAGGCCAGTTTTGAGAACACGACTGCCGGGGATTTCTTCGCGACCTCAGTGACTTTAGGTTGTGGGCACAAGTTCGCCCTTAATAAACATTGTTGTTTTATTAACATCGTTACAATATATACGGCAACTTTTCCACCCTTATCACAGGATCATAGTCTCTCGCATATGATTATAAAGTGCGCTTACCTGCGCCACTGGTAACAACAACAATGTGACATCTGCCATTTTATACAGTTGCCTCTGCCTTGTAGTGTCAGGCTTATTCCATTGCTGTCACCACGGTAGCTTCATTTATATACTTTTCTTTTTGATTTCTTCTTTCTTTTTGGTCACGTCTTCTACTCGTGTTCTGCATTCGTTGTTAGGCCACAGTCCTCCTCCGTCGCTAGTTTAGACCTGCAGCGCAACTAGGTCTCTTATCGGGCATCAGAAATTTACCCCGATCTCCCTTCCCCATTACCCACTTCCTCAAATAGGCATCTAACCGTCATTTAAATGGGTTACTCTCTCTATCAGCCATCCCACGATGTTGTTGCCGCAGCAAATCGTAGTATAGTGCCCACTTGAGGAGACTGGATAATTTATTCCACAACAGCCCATCTCGATGTGTCGCCCTTGACCAAACCAGTATTCTGTCCCTTGATGACGTAGTTTTGCGAAGTAAGCAGTAATCTCCTGCGGTGCAGTCTGTATAAGTGGCCGTGGAGTCTATAGACGCGATTCCTTGCGAAGACCCACGAGATAGGCATCTAGGGGGTTTTCAGAAATACACTTGTTTAGAACTTGAAGCTCGATCGCGTATATATCAAGCGGTCAAAGTTCGTACATCTCTGGCGCACCGTCATTTCTCTTGCGTCTGAATTTGTGTTTGAAGGTATGCGCCGTTCCTTCGAGCGCACACAGGCCCTCGCATAATTGTCATACTTTGCAGATGACGCAATGTGGAAGGACTCAAAACAACGGTTTCTTAGGGTGTGTTGTTTATTACTTACAAGCAACAGTAAAGGGGAATGCTAAGCTGCATTAGTAAAGTACGTTTCTGCAATAACAAAAAGGTCCTTTTTAACATTAGTGAATGTTATACTTAAGCCAGAAGAAGACACGAAAGCGAAAAGGCGGTTTCAAAACTCGACGTCTATGACGTGTTTCCGGCTCCTTCAATCGCTTCCGGCGCATGCAGTCGACCAAAGCATAATCTTAGAGATATTTTTATATTACTCAGAAACTACTGTCGCTAAGGCTCGCTAAGGCATGGATTTGTACACTACCCAATTGCTTATCGATAGTGAATCATGGCGTTTCACTCTAAAGGAACATACGAACATGACAATCTTCGAAAAATTTTCGTGTGCTAAGGCAGCATTAACACAAGAAAATACATTGTAGTTTGTGACAACACGCTAACGTAATGTGTGGTGCCTTGATTTAGGCGCGTAATTCAAAGAAGGGAAAGTTCGCCTTACATTTCTCTGGTAGTAATCAACCTTTTTACCCTGTATGTATAAAAGTGGAGTTTTCAAAGATCACGTTACCATTATAGGCTGATTTAGTGTTCCAGTTTAGTGACCCTATAATATGCCTTCTTTTCGAAAGTTCTGCTAAGCAGACGGTTTCTTGGCTGCATCCCTGCCCATTATCATTATTAGCTTAATTTTACTGCCTCCCCTCCGCCCTCACCTTCCCCTACTTACGCACTCATATGGCAGTGTGAAGGCGAGGATGTACACAAAGGCAATAACACTCGGTATAGAATCCTGGCTGGGGACGCATAGCATTTTCTTTTCTTGACGCTTCCTATTATAAGGAAGCATAAATTATGATAAACTCCGTGACGATACTTGAGACAGACGCCACAAAAAACTGGCTGAACTAACCTTAGTACGTACGCATCGCTGTAATATACAGGATTGGCCAAATTGGAAAAAAAAAAGAGAAACACTAGAAACTGTCTCTCGATGCAGGCGTAATTAATTCACTCTGCTTCTCCGTTCCTCCGTCAAGGACGCCCGTCTATCACCGCGTACGCGCTCTCCTCGTCTGGTCTGCGAACAACGATATTCGGCGCACAGCATTTCCTTCCTTCTGGCGACCTTGTCACTGCCGCCGTCCATCCATATCCGCGCTCCGCGAGGCTCTCGAACGGTGTGCGCCTGCTCTCCGGCGCTCGTCAAGAGCGGGGCGCACGCACATGCACGCAGGCGCACATGCGCTACGCGACACGTCGTCCACGAAGGAGAACGTGCTGCCGCTGAATGTGGAGACGACAGAGGAGCCCCCCCCCCCCCCCCCCCCCTGCTCCGCCTTGCAGCGCGGCCGCCGCTTTGGCGCTCGAAGAGTGGGCGCAAAGCGCGCGTGGGCAGCGCGCGGGCCAAGGTCCGTCGCCCCGACGCGTACTCGGTGGGGAAGACGGGCTCGCCCCCGACAACACCGTGCCTCCGCGACACACGGGCTGCGCGCTGGCTCGTCGACACGTAACGATGACAACGGCGTATACCGCTCTGGTGGCGCGCGTCCGCGGGGGTGGATGGTGGCGTCACTGGCGAGCTGCCCAACACAGGTGTAGCGAGGGAGGAGGAGACGGGTGCATACGTGGCCTTGGGCGGGTTTCGCGCAGCCCAGCCGGTTCAGGAGGTTTTAGTGTAGAGTTTATTGAAACGAGACGACGAAAACAAAAATGCGTATCAATTTCAAGAAGGCAGGAATGCAACGGAGGCTTCTAGGTGGTGCCGGAATAGGCTACGCCAAGTTCTTTGTTCTTAAGCTCTATTTTGGCCAACAACTTGTTCCTCGAACAGTTCATGATGCTATAGGTGGCCGGTCAACTGATAGTTTACTGTAGTTTACTATCGGTAGTATACTACTTCGCTTCAAGATAGCATTTCGCAGAATTATTATTATTATTATGTTTTTTTTTTGTCCGGCGATTCTTACCGCAAATGACGCGGTATGTGTACGTCCTGTGGAAAGAGCCTTAGTTTTTCATTCGCTCGTTAGTCTGTGGAAGTATATCATATTGTTGTATTGTGGCGTTTAACGTGTCTCGAAACGGCAGAGTGGGTTATGAGAGACGCCACTGTGCAAGGCTCTACGGATCAACTATACCGTCTGTTTCAGCGAGCACTTTCAATATTTTTTTTTAATTTCCTGTTGCAGATAGCACAATTCTAGTCCATGAGCTGATCTACTCGAAGAGGCGGACGTTACTAGAGCAAAGAATTGAAATGCATAATAGAATAATTAAAGAAACCACTTATTAATTTTTTTGACTGAATACCTTATGTCACATATTGTAATTTACAAATTCTAGCCGGGAGTTCGCAAAGCGGATCCACTTGGAGCGAATTCACGGGATGACATCATTTGCGAGATATTAATTCCCGAACTTTGCGAAGAAATGCGTTGGTGTTCCAGTTATATAGTTCCATAAAGTAAATGGAACGACAGTGTATTTTTACCGCTAGTTTGACGGCGCATATCTCGTAAATGTTGTCACCCACAAAATTCTCTTCAAGTGGATATGGCTTGCAGCTTCACCCGCTATAATTTGTAAATTGCAATATATGCCACGAGGTAATTAGTTTAAAACATAATTAGTGATTTTTGTTAATGAGTAGATTATGCATTTCAAATTTTTGTTCAAGTAATACTGTCCACCTCTCTGAGTACACCAGCTCATTGACTAGAATCACGCTGTCTGCCCCAGTACAGGGTAGCCAACCGTAGGTAATCTCTGGTTAATCTCCCTGTTTTTCCTTTGCCTCTCTCTCTCTCTCGCTCTCTCTCTCTCTCTCTCTGGTGGTTTTAGAAAGAGACTGCATGCGCTCACTTTCTTTACCTCTTTCTAATATATCTGGACCTGGTACGCTTCAAAAGTAGCGTATGTTCTTTAAAAAAAAAAGAAAAAGGTAAGATGACTGAGTCAACAGCTCAGCTACCCAGCGGGCGATATCAGCATGCCGAGCTACCAATTTTGTTACACAGGCTGCGTGCCGCGGCATAGTTGCAACCGGAACAGTCAACGCGCACTCGTTATAGGAGGGCGACGGCTACAAGAGAGCCGGCGCCACGCTACTCCCCCCCACACCCTTCTCCTCTCCCTCTCCTTGCCACTATCCACAGCTGCCCTGTTAGTTTCGGATGACTGCTCTGCTTTGGCTCCTGCTTTCCTACTGTTGCGTTTCGCCTGCGACACGTGGTTTTGCCGGCGCGACTGCGGCGGGGCGGCAGACATTTTGGCCCGATCGTCGTCGCCACAACACTCATCGCCAGGTGTTTCCAGGCGCGACTGCGGCGATGCGACCGCCTAGGGATCATCCTCGCATTCCAGTCATTGTGCCCGAAACAGGCGATGCCAAAGCAGGGATCTCGTTCCAGTCATTATGCCCGAAACAGGCGATGCCAAAGCAGGGACCATCCTCTCATTACAGTCATTGTGTCCGACCGGCAGCGCCACGACAGGGTGCTACGAGATCGTGCTCGACATGGTGCTACGGCATCGCTACGACAGTGTGCGTCACCATTAGCCCATTGTACATTCACGTGCTCGTCTTTTGAGGGGTTCCTTCTTGCCCTCAACTGCGAGAGTATAAAAACAGCTGCCCCCGGACGCCAAAAGGGAGGGCTCCGATTTCTTCTGTTGAGTGAAGTGCTCTCCCGTCTCTCTACTTCGGTCAAACCTGACCGCCAACTCTTTGCGATGTTAAAATAAACAAGTTGTTTCGTTGTTACCAGTCGACTCATGCTTTGCCGGGACCTTCGGATGCTTCCAGTTGTACCCCAGGCCGCCAGGCCAACGCTACCCTTGGGGCTTGCGACCCAGGTACAACCACGGGCGTCAGCGCCGAGTTCCCAACAGATCGTGACAGCAGTCCGATCCAAAACATCTGGTTGGCAGCGGTGAGATCGCCTACGACTTCAAACAACTGTCTGCCAGCGGTGAGATCACGACAACGGAGGCCAGCAGCGAAGAGATGCAGTTGACGGTATGCTGAGCAGCTCAACGACGATCCGGGAGCAGTGCAACGAGCCCTGTGTGATGACTGGTTGCCTGCAGCGGAACGACTGCGCGGAATTCCTGCCTGCGAGGTTTGGTGAGTGCGGGACTTTCTTCTTCTGAGGTTTGCCAGGCTTTTGTTAGTGTTAGAAACAGAGCTGGTAATTGTGGTTGTCGTTGCTGCCGGGTTAGTTTGCGGCAAGACAATAGTAAGCAGTAGAGAAAGCAGCATTCAGAGCAGCCATGGATTTGAAGTCGTTGCGCAAACCGAAATTGTTGGAGCTTGCAAGAGAGTTGGGTCTGGATGTCTCAGACAAACTAAGAAAACCTGAACTGCTAAAGGCTATTCTTGAGTTAGAGGCTGAGGATGACGAGCTGTCGGAATGCCTTGAGACTATTGAGGAGAGGTCAAAAAGACAGGAGCGCGAACTTAAAGAGCAAAAAGAGAAATATGAGCGCGAACTTAAAGAGCAAAAAGAAAAAGAAGAGCGTGAACGTAAAGAACAGAAAGAGCGAGAGCAACAAGAGAAAAAAGAAGAGCGCGAACACGCTTTGGAAATGAAGCGTCTCGAGATAGAGATGGAACGCGCTCGTAATGGAAGTCAGGCACACGGTGCAGGAGAACGAGTATTGTTCAAAATGACTGACCTGATGCGGCCGTTTAAGCTTGGAGAGGACATTGGTTTGTTCCTGGTTAACTTTGAGCGAACGTGCGAGAAGCAGGGGTTCTCTCGGGAAACGTGGCCACAGCGCTTGCTCACTTTGTTACCCGGCGAGGCGGCCGACGTAGTCGCTCGCTTGGATAGAGAGGAAGCAGAGGATTTCGACAAAGTAAAATCGAGTCTGCTAAAAAAGTACCGGCTGTCTGCGGAGGCGTTCCGTCGGAAGTTTCGGGAAAATGAGAAAGGCAGAAGTGAGTCTTATACAGAGTTTGCGTATAGGCTTATGTCGAACATGCAGGAGTGGCTCAAAGAAGAGAAAGCGTTTGGTGACCACGATAAAGTTCTGCAGTGTTTCGGGCTAGAACAGTTTTATAGTAGGTTACCGGAGAACGTGCGATACTGGGTCTTGGATAGGCCAGACGTTTGTACGGTGGCTAAAGCCGCTGAGCTAGCCGAGGAGTTTGTGACGCGTCGGGCTCGCGGAGCTAAGGACGGTCAAAAGGGTGAATTTGGCTCGAAGTTTGAGAGGCCGAAGTTCACACCCATGAGAGTAAAGGGGGACACGCGTAGTGCGGATGCGAGCGAAAGCAGTCCGACCAGACGTAAAGAGACGGCGGCAGCCAAACGCAGAAAGCGGTTCGAGATGAGGCGAGCGGGCGTTTGTTATACGTGCCAGAAGCCGGGTCACTTTTCGGCGCAGTGTCCGGAAACAACACCAAAAGTTGTTTTTTTTTCAATAGGCAGCACTGACGAGAACATGAAGCTTCTCGAGCCTTACATGCGAGACCTCCTCGTGAACGGGAAAGAGTGCCGAGTGCTTCGCGATTCCGCAGCTACGATGGATGTAGTTCACCCATCTTACGTAGAACCCCATATGTTCACGGGCGAGTGCGCATGGATCAAGCAAGCCGTGGAAGCTCATAGCGTGTGTCTGCCGGTAGCAAAAGTGCTTATTGAAGGACCTTTCGGAGCGCTTGAGACGGAGGCGGCAGTGTCATCTATGCTGCCACCCCAGTACCCGTACCTATTTTCAAACAGGTCCGATCACCTCCTGCGCGAGAAGGGGCTTTTGTTTGGTGAAGCTAGTGTTCAGGCCTTAACCAGATCGAAGGTTCGGGAGCTCGCTGCAAAGGCGGTAGTTGCGGGGCCGACGTTATCAAACAACGAAAAAGGGTCAGAGGCGCAGCAAGCTGATATTCCGAGCACGCCCGAACTGAATAAACTTGAGTCTGTAACGTTAAAGGCGCCAGATACTGGAGAGGAAATGCCCGACACGGGAAAGTTAGAAGAGCTATCTACTGATTTGCTCATCGCGCCTACGTCAGACGGACTTGATAGGTTGCTAAAAGTCAGCCGGTCGGCTTTGATAGCCGAGCAAAAAAAGGATGGCAGCCTGGAAAACGTGCGCTGCAATGTCAAAGAAGGTATCGCCAGGAAAACTGCGCGTTTTGTGGAAAGGGGTGGAGTCCTGTACCGGAAGTATCTAGACCGCCGAGGAGTGGAGTTCGATCAGCTGGTCGTGCCTCAATGCTATCGTCAGGATCTGTTGCGCTTGTCACACGGGGGTTCGTGGTCCGGACACCTAGGAGTTAAGAAAACTAAGGACCGTCTCTTGCAAGAGTACTATTGGCCAGGGTGTTTTCGGGACGCAGACCATTTCGTGAGGACATGTGACACTTGTCAGCGGGTGGGCAAACCAGGGGACAAATCGAGGGCGCCGTTGAAATTGGTACCTATCATGACGGAGCCTTTTAGACGGCTCGTTATTGATACTGTGGGACCTCTGCCGGTAACAGCCACGGGGTACAGACACATTTTGACTGTGATCTGCCCAGCGACAAAGTTCCCTGAAGCAGTGCCGCTTAAAGAACTCAGCTCAGTTGAGATAGTTAATGCACTACTGTCCATATTTGCGCGAGTTGGTTTTCCTGCAGAAATTCAATCAGATCAGGGCACAGTGTTTACTAGCGCTTTGACGACAACTTTTCTCGAAAGGTGTGGGGTAAAGCTGCTACACAGCTCAGTGTACCACCCACAGTCGAATTCCGTTGAGAAGCTCCACTCCGTCATGAAGCGCGTGTTGAGAGCGTTGTGTTTTGAACATCGAACTGACTGGGAGCTGTGTTTGCCTGGGGTGATGTTTGCGTTAAGAACCGCGCCGCATGCGGCTACGGGGTTTTCGCCAGCTGAACTGGTGTACGGTCGCTCGCTTCGATCTCCGCTTCGCATGCTTCGAGAATCGTGGGAAGGTAGGGGCGACGACCCAGTCGTGGTGGAGTACGTGCTTAAGCTCCTCGAACGCTTAAGAAGGGCACAGGAGTTGTCAGGTGAAGCAATGACAAAGGCCCAGCAGAGGGCCAAGGTTTATTATGATCGGACAGCCAGGGCCCGTCGTTTTGAGGTTGGCGATGAGGTCATGATATTGCGCACATCGCTAAACAACAAACTGACGTGCAGTGGGAGGGCCCAGCGCGAATTGTTCAGAAACTGTCGGACGTTAACTACGTGGTAAGTCTGCCAGGAAAGCGGAAAGCACAGCAAGTTTACCACTGTAATCTGCTCAAACCTTATAGACAAAGGGAAGCAGTGGTGTGCCTGATGGTAAACGTTCCTGAAGAGCTTCCGGTCGAGCTTCCGGGACTAGGCTCAGTGACGAACAGGGAAGACACTGGTCAAGTCATTAGTGACCTTATCAGTAAAGCACCGCTGTCGCCCGAGCAGAAAACCGAACTACACCAGCTATTACAAGAGTTTCAAGGTCTGTTCTCTGAGAGGCCTGGTAGGACTTCTGTACTTACTCATGATATAGAACTTACCTCCACAGAGCCAGTACGATCCAAGGCGTATCGGGTGTCACCCCGCCAGAGTGATATTATGGAGGCTGAGGTAAAGAAAATGCTACAGCTCGGTGTTATTGAGGCAGGTGAGAGTGATTATACCTCCCCTTTGATTTTAGTTGAGGTACCGGGCAAGGAACCTCGTCCTTGCGTCGACTACCGCAGGCTTAATTCCATCACTAAGGATCAAATTTATCCGATCCCTAACATCGAGGAGCGCCTTGAGAAAGTTAGTAGCGCTCAGTTTATTTCCACCCTAGATCTTGTCAGGGGTTATTGGCAGGTTCCACTTACAGAAGAGGCTAGTAGGTATGCGGCGTTCATTTCACCAATGGGAACATTCCGTCCTAAAGTGTTGAGTTTTGGTTTGAAGAACGCGCCATACTGTTTTTCAAGCCTCATGGATAAAGTGTTACGGGGACAGCAAGAATTCGCTTTACCGTATCTAGACGACGTAGCGATATTCTCCGCATCCTGGTCTGAGCATATGGCACACTTGCGGGCAGTGCTAACCCGCCTGCGCGAAGCGGGCTTGACAGTCAAGGCTCCTAAGTGCCAGTTAGCACAGGCCGAGGTTGTCTACCTCGGTCACGTGATTGGTCAGGGTCGTCGCCGCCCCTCTGAAATAAAAGTGGCCGCTGTGCGAGACTTTCCGCAACCGCGCACGAAGACCGATATTCGGTCGTTCTTAGGTGTCGCCGGCTACTATCAGAGGTACATCCCTAGGTACTCTGATATCGCGGCTCCCCTGACGGATGCTCTAAGAAAGACAGAGCCTCAAACAGTCGTCTGGGACGAGACCAAGGAAAGAGCTTTTAGCGCCCTAAAGAGTGCCCTAACAAGCCAGCCTGTGCTACGATCGCCAGACTATACAAAAGGGTTCGTTGTTCAGTGCGATGCTAGTGAGCGAGGCATGGGCGTTGTACTGTGCCAACGGGAAAATGGAGAAGTAGAACACCCCGTCCTGTATGCTAGTCGTAAGCTGACCAGTCGTGAGCAGGCGTATAGCGCCACCGAGAAAGAGTGTGCGTGTCTCGTGTGGGCCGTTCAGAAATTGTCATGCTATCTAGCCGGCTCGAGGTTTATCATTGAGACGGATCACTGCCCTCTCCAATGGCTGCAGACCATCTCTCCCAAAAATGGCCGCCTCCTGCGCTGGAGCCTCGCTTTACAACAATATTCCTTTGAGGTGCGTTACAAAAAGGGGAGTCTCAACGGTAACGCCGATGGCTTAAGTCGAAGCCCCTAACGTAGGAATCAGCCTCAAAATTGTTTGTTACTGATGTTTTCTTCCTGAGGCAGGATTTTTTTTTAACATATTGCTTTTGTTTAGTGTTTCAAAGTGATGATATGCTTTCTAGTGCAATTTTTCAATTTGTGGACGCGTTCTGAGTGATGCTAGACTACTGTAAGGAACTAGGCAGTGGTATAAAAAGGGGAAAGAGCCTGGCAGGGCTTAGTGAGGGTTGTGCCGTGCTTGCTGACTGAGCGGTTGAGTTTCAGCGTAGTTCTAACGCTTGCCGGGAACGAGAACAAAAATGTGAACTCTCCCGAAGTCACTTTGCAGTGTCCCGTGCGAACCTGAACAAGAGAACGAGGCCTTCTCTGTGCGCTGCGCTCAAGAAACGTCGAGGGACGCCCGACTTCGGTTATGAGCATCATCGAGCGACATCCCTCCGGACAGCGGATGCAGTCCCCTGTCCATCGGGATCTCCTTCCCCCGGCGGGGCGGTCTGTTGCGTTTCGCCTGCGACACGTGGTTTTGCCGGCGCGACTGCGGCGGGGCGGCAGACATTTTGGCCCGATCGTCGTCGCCACAACACTCATCGCCAGGTGTTTCCAGGCGCGACTGCGGCGATGCGACCGCCTAGGGATCATCCTCGCATTCCAGTCATTGTGCCCGAAACAGGCGATGCCAAAGCAGGGATCTCATTCCAGTTATTGGGCCCGAAACAGGCGATGCCAAAGCAGGGACCATCCTCTCATTACAGTCATTGTGTCCGACCGGCAGCGCCACGACAGGGTGCTACGAGATCGTGCTCGACATGGTGCTACGGCATCGCTACGACAGTGTGCGTCACCATTAGCCCATTGTACATTCACGTGCTCGTCTTTTGAGGGGTTCCTTCTTGCCCTCAACTGCGAGAGTATAAAAACAGCTGCCCCCGGACGCCAAAAGGGAGGGCTCCGATTTCTTCTGTTGAGTGAAGTGCTCTCCCGTCTCTCTACTTCGGTCAAACCTGACCGCCAACTCTTTGCGATGTTAAAATAAACAAGTTGTTTCGTTGTTACCAGTCGACTCATGCTTTGCCGGGACCTTCGGATGCTTCCAGTTGTACCCCAGGCCGCCAGGCCAACGCTACCCTTGGGGCTTGCGACCCAGGTACAACCACGGGCGTCAGCGCCGAGTTCCCAACAGATCGTGACAGCAGTCCGATCCAAAACACTACTGACTCGGTCCACTGGCCCACCAACGTGGATCTAATTCGTCAGTCCACTACTCTGGCGGGCGCACACGCAACTGAAGCAGACTTCGCCGGTGGTCCACCACGCCCCCATCGTTTTGGCTCCGAAAGACTCACGCCGCAAGGAGCAGAGCGGCGCTTCCGAGCTCGCCGGAGAAGCGAGAGCGGTACGGCGGGAAAGATACAAAGTTCCCGCATAGCTACTTAAAGGCGCCAGAAAAGAACCGTCCTCCCGTGCTGAAGAGCTCTTGAGATGCGCGTGTGCCTCATCAGTCAACATCGTTGTTAAGGCGGTTCGGTTCCAGGAAATTACACCATAGAGAAAGAGATTAGTATCAGATTGGTTTTTCGAGTCTTAATTGAAGCTGATACACGTAGTGAGGAAAATGACTGGGGGCGGCCTATCAGGTTTTTCTTTTAAATGGCTTAATGTTTTTTTTTTTCGCTGCCGGGCTATATTATGTTTATCTTATTATTATTTTATGTTTATTATTATATTTTGTGTTTTAGCGATGCCTTGATTTGTAATGTTGTTACTACCACGGACTTGCAGTAAGCTGCACGCCGTACCTACACTAACGTAAGCTGTGCCCAAGTTCCTGAGTTTCGGATTGTAGTCAGCGACGTAAGGGGGCTGTAGGTATTTAGCATCTGTTTCGCAGCGTGCAGTCTTAACTACGATTTGATTATGAGGCACGCTGTAGTGGGGGATTCCGGATTAAGTTTGACCACCGGGTGATCTTTAACGTATCCTCAATGCACCGAACGTGGGCGTTTTTGCATCTTGCCCCCATCGAAATGCGGCCGCCGCGGCCAGGATTTGATCCCGCGACCTCGTGCTTAGCAGCGCATTACCGTAGCCGCTAAGCCCCCGCGGCGGGTAACGTGCCATCTTGGGAATCAATTGCCCTATAATTGTACCGGAACAGACATGAATATGGCCTAGTAAAAAAAAAGAATAGTTAACCTTAATTACTTTTAGATGAATTGGTGGAGATTAACATCCACCAAATGTAGTTATGTTTGTTATGGTGGAATAAGGGGGAACGTATAGCGGTCACAGACGAGCTGCCGACCGCGGCAACCCCGACCTCATGCCGGTGGCGGTGCCGCTTAGGCACAGCCCACTCTTCTTTAGTTAAATAACTCGTTCACTGCAGAAATTGCTTATGCAAGCGTTCGATGTACTATACTGATAATATTGCATTTGTGGCAGAGCAGAAGCGACAGAATTTGTGGGAGCAGCATTAGCACCAACACTATACAGTATATATTCAAACAACCAGTAAGGCGTGCTGCTATGCATAACATATGCATTCATCTTGATTACTTATGATCACAAAGGTGAAATACGCGCTCTCTAACGAAGCGAACGGACCCTGCAGGCACAGAAGAGCGAGCGTCGGCTAAAGATAGCCACAGTGAGCACAAAGTTCGAAAGGGTAACTTCCGCGACACCTTCCACGCGGCAGCAAGCATCTCGTGAGCACTTCAGATTGCGCGCTTTTATCCGGCTTGCGCAGTCTAGTGTGCACTGACCGGAACCGGCGAGGCCAAGCGCAACGGGGCGTGTTCAGCGGACAGCTGCGCATTGTTCACATCGTTGAATCTCTATAAAATATGACAAGGCGAAACGGGACACTAAAGCGGCGATTATTGTTTGCCATTCTTCCTTGTACCGCCCGCTCTTCAAGGAAAACAATGCGGACGCCTACAGAGGACGGGTAAACTGCGCCGTGAGCGCTCTCGAATGATCCTTTTAACTTTCGGTTGGAGGTATATATGCGCGCGCTTTCAGACACAATGTACGTGTCTTATTCAGTATTCGCGAGGTCATTGATTCGACACGCCACGGGACACGCTTTATACGAGTGAAGTGACCAGTTGCATGGTTTTGCAGTTGCAGAGCAGTTGCAGGGGTGTGCCAATATTCGAAATTTCGAATACAAATCGATTAGGCTTTGCTATTCGATTCGTGTACTCAATTCGAGAATTCACTATTCGAAATTGCCGAATAGTCGTTCAGTTTGAATATAAGAAATAACACTTGTGTGAGTCTAAAGTGGAAGGATGCGTGCCACAAGTTACTGATGCGATTGATTCCGTTGAATGAGAGCATCGGTGTTTCGCACGGCCACTAGTTTCTGAGCGAACGCGTGGTAAGGCAAATAATGGTCACCCAATAATTTCTTCTCATTCAATAAGAAATCTTCGCGGGTGGGCAGCCTACGTACGAGTTTTCTTTGCTGCTTTTTTTTTGCTTTCTTTTCTCTCTTTATTTTGTGAGTGTGCCTCGATATAGGCGAAGGAACTTATTATTGTACGGCAAATTTCACCATTTCACCTTTTTGTGCAACTTGTTCCCATCAACAAACATAGCTCTCACGAGAATCTGCTAACATGTTGTCTCATCATTTCATTGCTGTAATTGTCTTGGTGTACCAGGAGACTGAAAGCAGTTGTTTTACCGTTAAAAAATCCTCCGTTAAGCAGCTGACGTCCAGTGACGATGGTACATTACATGCGTCTATCAAATAGGGTAAATAGTCCTCTCCTGTTAAGCAAACTAGTTCCACGCAACTTTTTTATTCGCTGTACTTAAATATGAGCAAATATACATTCAACTCGATATTCTAACGTTGTTTTTCTGGAACATTTATACTTGGTTCAATTCGAAAATGTCATTATTCGAATGCCCTCTATTTAAGCTAACGTTGCCGCCTCGGATATTCAGTTATCGCGGTTACCTGAAATTGGTGCCTGTCTGGTGGTCGCTTATATGGCTATGGTGTTGAGCTGCTAAGCACGAGGTCGCGGGATCGAACCCCGGTCACGACGTCCGCATTTTGATGCGAGCGAAATGGGAAAACACCCTTGTGCTTAAATTTAGGTACAAGTTAAGAAACAAAACCCCTGGTAGTCTAAATTATTCCGCGTTCCCACACTACGGCGTGCCTTATAACGAAATTATGGTTTTGTCACGTAAAAACCCATAATTTAATTGTTTTTTCTGGAGAGGCTTCTTTTTTAAGCGCTATGCTTTCTTTGTTCAGCGGTGACAGAAAGTTGCGTCTTGTGTAGTAGCGGTATTACGTCGTTCTTCACGCCCGAGCATGTGCAGGTTTGTTTTCGTCGAAAAAAATAAAAGACCCCCTGGAGTTGTGTACTTATTGGTTTGCGCTTTCTATACACGAACTTCTGCTTTGCCACAGAGCGGAAACATAACTAGTCACAAAAGGGCGTGAGACGAGAAAAAAAAAAAAATAGGAGACGACTCTAGCGTGATGTTATGTGTTCTTATCCTTCTCGTCCCATGTCTCTTTAGCACAAGTTAAATATGTTTCAATTTATTAATACTAGCCAACTAGCCCAACTTTCTTCTCTAATTCTGCTTTCCTGTTTTTCGGCCATCAGATAAATAAATATAAATGCCGCGGGAAAAAATTGCGAGCGCGTGACCCATTCCAAGAGGAAACAGTGAGATGTCGTTCAGTAAGCAGCCGATAACGCCAAATTTAAACTCCGGAAGATTGAGGTGCGAAACGTCGAACGGGCGCTGGGAAGCGGTATGTATCTGACATAGCAGGAAAGCTCAATGGGCGCTTATATGTTGTTTTATCTTCGTGCAGCGTTCTTCTGCGCGGCTCGTTTTGCGCTTGGGTTTTCGTATTTATCCATTTGGGGCCTTTATTTCACTTCCCTCTTGCTTCCATTCTATATTGCTGGTATTTTCCTTTGCGAACTGTATGCGAGCGTCACTTATGTGCGAAATGGTGCGCCGAGAGTGTAGGCTTTGTTCTTGCACTCGCAGCACATTTCCGTTGAAGCCCGCGTCGCTTCCGCCTTCAGTCTTTCAGCGGAAGCGTTTGATCTGCAATATAGACTTACAGGACTCCGCTTTCTCATATATATCCACTTTCTTCCGGTTATATGTAGACGATTTCGAACGCCGTTGTCTGAGTGTTGCCATCGTGGGCGCCTGTCCACAGGTTAAGGCACCATTTCGCATGCACATCCGTCACTGAAATCTGGCTCAAAAGCCTTTTCAGCGACAGTCCCTGGCATCTTTTCTAGCGCACCTTGACACTAGACCACTGCCCCTCGACACGATTTTCACATGCCGCCGACAGAAGACATCGCAGGTGAAGGCGACGAAGGGACTACTTCGGTTTTTGAAAGAGACGGGATTGGACAAGCGGCTGTAACACTGATATCACGTACCATGCCAGATTGACGGACTCCAACGGACGATGTGTGTGTGCTGTGCTATGTGCTCTCTCTCCCTCTGCCCCTTCCCCATCTTTCATCTCCCCCTTCTTTCTCCCATGTGTAGGGTAGCAAACCGGTTAAGCTAAGCTGGTTAACCTTCCTGCCTTTCCTTCTCCACTTTTTCCTTCCTTCCTTCCTTGCGCAGACCACACGTGGCATTTTTTCTCGTTGGCCTAAATCAGCCCATTGTAGTTCTCTTTTCCAACGGGTGCTTTATGCGAGTTCCACGTCGCGAGTACTTTTCATCGTACCGTGAGACGATGGAAAGCTAGCACATGATGGGGTTCCTTAGAGGAGTTACGCAGGAACTGTGGGAACGCGAGATTTCTTTACGCTATCGCTTCCGCTTGGACGGGGAAATAGCGCGCGCAAGACAAGGACAGTAAAAGACCAACATCCCAGATGTGTTGTTGATAATTTATTGTTTCGCCGTTCAAATATGACACCAACTAGCCCAACGTCGACCCCTTATGCAGTTCATCTCTTTCATGCAGAACAATGGAAGCAACCGGTGTTATTCAATAGTCCGCGAGTGGTAAAGTATGTCAAAGTGGCATTCATTCGGAACATGAGTGTCTTATACCTCAGGGCAGCATTACGAGTATTGTTGCACTCTGTCGTCATTAACTTTATCTAGTGGTTAGCGTTTCCTTCACTATGTTATTGCGGCTTAAAGTGGGATTCCTGTTCTGCGAGCAGACATCCTGAAGATGCACGACAAGATAAGACTTTGACAAAGGGCTACGAGCCCGGCACCGCATTGCGATTACGCTGATGGAACGCGCAATGCTTAAGCCCAAGTGTCCTTCACCATGGGCGCATATATATACTAAATAAAAACATGAAATAATCATATGCGCTGTATACCACTCTTTAGAAGCTCTCGCTCGTGTACTGTGCGGTATATGTAGCGAAAATTTTGATTACATGGCAGAGAAAATGAAGGCCCATGTTTCGCTTCACATATTTCGCCCAAAATTAAGCACGGCACCAGTAATAACAGCGTGGTGTCAAAAATGTCGCGCTATGTTCGCATTTTTTCTGTCTTTCTGTGTTTTTGTGTTCTCTCTCTCTCTCTCGTTCATTATTGCTGTTATTTAGTTTTTTATTGTTTTTTTTAACGCACTACAAAATTTATTTATCGTTGCCAATTTCGTGACGTCGCGAGCAGCTAGCTCGCGAATTTATCTCTATGTGTGGGGACGCCACTCATACGTGAGCCACCGATTGAATCCGAGTGACACTTTATTATTTCTCAACCTTCAGGCACGCCCCGTTCGTAGCGTCCAACACTAAACCTGCAAGGCATACTTACTGTCGTCTTTAATTGCGCGCACTTGCATGGTTCGTTGCGTGCGGCATATACTCATCTCCCCATTTCTCTCTCTCTCCCTCTCTCCGACCATCGTGACAGGCCTGTACTTCCACATTGTCGGAGAAGGCGTGGTGCGGCTCACGGACAAGTCCAAAGTGAACACGTCGGACCGGGAGAACTACATCGACTTCCGCATGCGGCTGCTCGGCGAAAACACGCCCAAAGGTGAGCCCGCGTGCAGAAACAATAAAGACGCCTCGCCGTGCCAAATTGTGCGTCCGCGCGCGGTGACCCAGTTTCACTGGATACCCGGGCGGGCAATTACAGTGCGCCGACGCAAGGTACACATTATACGGGTGCAGTTTGCCGATACTGAAACATTCCGGGCCGCGTGAGTACGCCGAGCAGCCGCCTTCAAGGCTCGCGGTAAACTTATCGGCGCTTTAGTTATCCGGCAGTCTCATTGTTACAAGAAGTAGCCAGTGAGCAGGTGCGGAAACACAAATTATGATTTCTTCCAGGCGTCATCGCTTAGAAATGAGAGCGCCTCAAGTACACATAATGGGAACTCACAGTGCAGTGCATGAACTTCGTAAAAGTACGGTAGGTGTAGTCTTTCTTTCTTTCATTACTTTTTTACCATTACACTGAATTCATTCTGCCATCATCCGAAGTGACGTTTCCTCGCTTGCTAAGCTGTGATCCTTTCGTACCTTTAAATTGAAAAAAAAAAGGGGGTTATACGTAGCAAAACCGCGATGTTACTATTAGATGTGCCGTAGTGGGGAACTCGGGATTAATTTTGAACCCCTTGGGTTCTTTAACGCGCACCCAATGCACGATACACGGCGTTTTGCATTTCGCCCCCATCTAAATGCGGTCGTCACGGCCAGGAGTTGATCCGTCGCCCTCGTGCTGAGAAGCGCAACTCCAAAGGGACTACCCCACCACGGTGGTTCTTTTCACATTGTGCCATGAATATTCCCAAATACATGTCTGTGAAAGTTCTTTTGCTGCCGAGATTGGGATATCTTGTTCGGCTCCCGATTCCTAATGTCTGGAATTCAACGGGAAAAAAATACATAAATGTCATAATACTGAGATTTTCGCGCATTTAGGTAAGTTCAAGCGGTCAAGAGTAATCCCGAACCCTCCTTCCGCCATTTGTCATAGCATCCGTGCAACGGTATACAATATTCTCGCCCCATTACAACATACAGATGACAACGGAATAGAATAAAAACCACTAATTCAGTTTCACTACATATCTGTGTCCCCTAAATTGGGGACGCTTACATAAACAGTAACGTCGTCAAACCAACATGTAAGTCAACTAACAAGTAAACATGTTCGAGGAAAGTATAAGTAAAATCATGCAATAGCGTAGAGCACCGGTCAAAACCCTGCATCTCTTTGTTGCGCACACACCCCTTGCACGCAGGCTCACCCGCTAGAGTGGTGTTCCTATCTCCGGGCGTGCACTCGTTCCCGTTCAAGCTGGGCCTTCCGCTGGGATTGCCCTCCACGTTCTTGGGCAAGCACGGCTGGGTGCAGTACTTCTGCAAGGCGGCTCTCAAGGAGCCCAGCGGCCTGACGCATAAGAACCAGCAGGTCTTCATCGTCATGAGCCCCATCGACCTGAATCTCGAGCCAAACTTGCTCACGGTATGCGCTCGTTCTTTTCTTATTCTGGCGTTCATTAGGCCCCAAATGCTCAGTACCTCCCAGGCGAAATCCGAGGCTTGTGTCGCGTAGCTTACCGATCAACGTGATTGAAAATATCAGTGCATTTGTTCTGAACTATACGCAGCCTATCCGCCATATGCTATCGCCGCCACAGCACTTAGCTTTAGTTCCGGATTCGTGCGGTATATTTGACATTTGACCTTGTGGTGCACGAAGGAAAGCAAAATGTGAGCCTAAGGTGAAGGTCAACGCTCACGGAAATTGCGCGCGCCAAGAGGCTCGTTCCCAGGGCCGCGTGAGGATCCAGATTCGGCCGTGGCATCACCGAACGCTTGTCGCCGGGATCCTGCTGGAGCCCTTTCGCTGGCTGGCGCTTGACCATCTCCGCAAAAATATAGCACAACTTTCTAGTGTGCCATGTCTGTGCCTTCATGTCGTGTGCCTACAGATACATTTAATACACTTAAGGACTATACGTTCTAAATGTAAACCTTAAACGTTCTAAAGAAGGCCATGCGTGATCTGAAACTTTGTTAATACGTAGTGCGGACATACATTTTGGCAATCGAAGAAAAAGGCAGTTTAGGCATCTAGTGGCCAACTATTAGAAGTCCAGGACAAATTTCTTTCTCGAACCTAAGTATTTATTTTTTCTGTGGAAACATTAAGGGTATCGTCCTCACTGCATACGGGCGCAAACTTTCATGAATCTTCCCCTACCATTTAGTTAATGTTCAATTAAGTTAGGATGTCAGCAAAGCACGTGTGACTTTTTTCGAAGAGCTCATCTCTGTCTGCCACTCAGTCCTTTGTTCTGTATTTGCCAACACCGTGTATATTACCACTCGCGCGCGCAGCAACCGTTTCACTGCGAGGTGGAGGAGAGCCTGGGCATGGCGTGCTTCTCGTCAGGCCGGCTGTCGTGTCGTGTGAGGCTCGACAAGGGCGGCTACGTGCCGGGCGAAAGCATCTGCATCTTCGCCAGCATTGAGAACAACACGCGCGTCTCCATACGCAAGACCAGGGCCGTGCTCACCGAGGTATGTGATGCGTACGCATGCCAATAGCTGCGCCCATGCAGCCTTGGCTCCCGGGTCATCGGCGACGCAATACAACACCGCGTTTGTGCTCATTCAGCCTGTGAGCTTTTCCTTCTCTCCCCTTCTGACGGATGCTGGGTATTTTAGTGGCGTGTCAGGATTGATGCCTTGACTAAAATAACTGTGTGCGAATAGTGACGTATAGTGCAGGTGGTTCGGAATGAACCAAGAGCATGGCTGTCGGCGAATGCGTCAGAGTTGTCGTTCAAGTCATTAAAATGCCGGACGACCGACGCGTCAGACCAGGCCTATGCATTTAATACACAGGGGGTCCTACGTAACTTGAACCAAACATTAAAAATATGTAAATGTCATGTAGCTGAACAGAAGGAAGGTAATATTGTTTGCCGTCCCTTGGAGATACCCAAATTACTTTTTTTTTCATTCCGCCTAATTAGATAATTAGCCTTAATTAGTAAATCAGCTTCTCAAATGTTATAGTTAGATTAAAAGTGTCAATGAGAAAATTGTATAGAAACAGGAAAGACTTCCGATACAGTTTTCTGTTGCTCGATACGTGCTACATAAAAGCGTTTTTTTTTTTTTTCCGAACGTGAAAGCAGCCCGCGAATACACGCAAAGTACCTAGAGCGACCAGTCGCGCGGCGATTTTGCGTGTTTATTTGCGGGCTTCTCTCACGCTCGGGAAAAACACTTTTATGTAGCACGTATCGAGCAACAGAAAACTGTATCGGTAGTTTTTCATGTGGCAGTACAATTTTCTCATTGGCACTTTTAATCTAATGATAATATCCGAGAATATTATTAATTAATTAAACTAACTATGATTATGTGGAATGAAAAAAAAATATAATTTGAGTATCTCCAAGTGACGGCAAACATTACCTTGATTCTGTCCAGCTACGTGGCATTTGCATATGTTTAACGTTTGGCTCGAGTTCCGTGGGACACCCCGTATACCGTGTACGGCCAAGAACCGTCTGATGCGCGCCGAACTCCCGAAGCTTTTTGTTCGCTAAAACTGTTGCCGCTTGACCGGTGAGTAATCACCCTCTTACCGCTCTTATCTCGGCTGGCTGTCACCAGTTCTCCCGAAAAGCTCTTTCGTACAGTACGAACGCTATTGTGACCGCTATTCTATATTGAAACTTCCTTTCTGGAAGAAAGCCTCGCAGCTTGCCGGCGCTCATGGTGTACGACTATAACATCAGAGTGAAACGGGGCAGTGAGGCGACACGCTTTCACACGAAAGCGTCGTGAGCCCAGCCCTACATGCTAGCAGACCCGTATCGATCACTGGTCCGAAGAAACTACGGCCTGTTATTTCTCGCTCGAACGACTTCGACCGTTTGTCCGCGCGACGTCTATAGACTTGCGGTAGTCGGTGCGGCGGGGCAGAGAGACAGCCGTTCACATAGGCCATTGTGTGCTCCCCCCGCAGACGATCCAGTACACGGCCAAGAACAAGGTCGTGCAGGCTGAGACGCGCGAGCTCGCCTTCCTGGAGAAAGGCCGCATCGAGGCCGGCACCACGGACCAGTGGCGGAACGAGATGCTCTACATCCCGCCCATACCGCCCACAAACCTGCGCGGCTGCCACCTCATACGGATCCAGTACGACGTCTACGTGAGTGATACGTCTGCCGCTGCCCGCTATGATTACAATCGACACTTATGATTGTGGGTATTGAGTAACAATTGCACAGGGCGGCTCGGTGTCTGTGATAACTGCGTTTTGACCATCCGACGACAATAGGACAGACACTCTGGAGCAGTCACACTCTCAGTCATGAGAGTCTCTCTCCGTTCGTATCTCACACGTTTTGGTTTACTTCAATTGCCTTATCTGACTCTCTTGGAATGGTGCACAAGCAAACAGGTTTTATCGAGACCTGATACTCGTGGCATCATCCTTGTCGTGTGCACATTGTCAAGCTCTTGATGAAATGGAACATTACATATTATAGTGACCTGAATTAGAAGCGAACCGTAAGAAATTAATAGATGGACTGAAGCGCAAGGCGGCACTACACTCAAATTCAAATGATATTTTGCTCCGGCGAGTACAGTGGATATTTAGGAGGGAAATGCTTCGGCTCCTCCTATAGAGTCCCTCCGTGATACAGAGTTGGCAAGTCAATGGTGGGCCGTAGAGGTCGCCGTGGTTCGGATAACGCGAAACATATTGGGCTCCGTGTCAACATGTTTTTGATACCTGGTGCTGTTAGTTGGTCTGCGAAGTTTTTGAAACAGTATCGCGGTTTATAGGTGGCGTTCAGGCGGAACAATTGCCGGCAACATTTACGAGGCTATAGGTCCGCCTGCAGCAAGCAACACCACTCGTCCTCCTCCTACAACCTCCCCACCTACAACGCTCAGTCGCATTTTCTTCATTATGACATTTGTAATTCATCACAGCCTGTGATTGACATCAGCTGTATAAAGCGCGCGTCATATCGACCACGAAACTCGATGGAAAGCGCACAATATTTTGCTGTCTCATTTTCAAGAAGACAACTTTTCTCACCACAACTTTAATTCATAATCCTTATACAGCATATTTTTGAGACAACGCTGCAGAATGCATTTGTGATGTTCGGAAATTTTTTGCCCTGGAAGGCACAAAACCGTTTGATCGCCTTACTAGGCTGACCTGTTGGTCCTGGTACTTTTGAGTTGTGGCTCAAAATTTATTTACTGCTATTTTATTTGCGCAAATACAAGTAGGACTTCTTTACACCAGTGGTATACTCACGTGATTTCCATACTTCAAGAAAGCCCGCTCTCTCGTGAGTAGTCAGCCTGACGTAATTTAACGTCTCCGAGTGGCTGATGCTCTACCCGCACTCCACTATCTTTTCTTTTATTAAATGACAACTCAAATAGTGAAACATTTCCCTACTGCAGTAGCATTTCAACAGCTCCAAATCTTGCTTACGAATGAAACCCTACTGTATATGCGCTGTTTCCGGTGATGCATTCGTGTCGACCACGTTCTCTTGCACTTTGTGGACGCAGTTCATCATCTCGCCCAAGGGACCCGGCAAGGAGATTCGCCTGCAGCTGCCAATCATGATGGCCACCTACCCGATTCGCAACAGCGACGGCACGCTGCAGCGCAAGAAGGGCACCCACTACCCGACCGTGCTGCCCGTCTTCAGGCCGTGGCTGAACACGGACAAGTTCAAGACGTAGCCAGACATCGCGTCTGCGTATATCTTTAGAATCTCCGGATAGCCTTCGAATCTCCAGCAGCTATTCCTTCTGCGTCCGCGGAGGAGTGTAAGCTCGGCATCGGCGAGCATCGTAGTTGCCCGATAAGACATATTTTTGCAACTGCTGTCTGCTCCGTAGATTTAATCACGGTGCTCTTGTCCTTGCTATCCCGGCACAAGCTTCGATATTCACTGTATCCACTTCCGGGGATTGACCAACTGTACATAACGTTCAGGAACAGCCCATTCGCAAAGCAACAGTGCAAGTGCTGGTTCCTTGTTAACTAAGGAGACCTCCGACCGAGTTGCAGCTTCTGTTATCCACATTCCTCCTCTCCGTAAAAAGAAATAGAGAGATAGAAATGGGAATAAAAACAGAGTGAGGCCTATGTTTGGGCTTAACCAAATATTTGTTGGTGCCAGCTACACAACAAAGTGGGACGAAGCGATAAACATGTATAACAATGTTTGGCCCATAAAAAGGGTTTACCATGATATTAATTAAGAACTGTAGTGTCTAGCTTACCATATTTCTCGTAAATCAAAGCGACAAAATTCAATATTAATTTTTGTTCCCTCTGATCGCCGGGAGGTGACTTTTCTTTAAAGTATATTTCAAAAAAGAAAGTGATTTGAAGCTGTGCGAGTAGATGTGCTGCCAAAACTGATTAAAAAAAGTCGCCTAGTAAGAACACGCCAACTTGTCTTCTCACTTCCGAGACTTCATTCTTTTTGCGAAAGCCAAGTGTATTAGCACTCAAATCCAAATCTGGCATTGCCGCGGCCGAGTTGACATTTTTGATTGTTTGAACGGAAGGCTTCTATTCATGGATTCTAGACTAAGCTTTTCGAGCATGTATGACGATGTTCATGTTAATGTGAGCCTGTGTTCGTTACGAATAAGAGTAATTTAATTAACAAAAGCGTAAACTATACTGTATAGGGTTTTATTTTTACAAGTGTGCATGCCTGGGTACAAATGTTTTGTAACCATGGCAACCAGCAACGACAATATATTATACAAAGTTTGCTCTACGGCGTGAAAGTTTCCGGCTATATGTGCCAAAGCGATCATCAAGCCCCTGCGGTACTTATAGGAAGTTGTGTGTCATTCCTTCTTCTTTCTTTTGTTTTCAGTACAGTACGTGACTTGCGCTGTACATAGATGAAGCTTATGTGAAAACACCAAGTTTTGCCGTTTGTTTGCTCTGTCCATCCTAATCTAAATACTTCAGCTGTAGTCAAGTAGTAAAATATATTCGCCACACAAAGTTGTTTCGACAGCAAGGGTGCGACCAGTAGACGCTCAAGGCGGCTTGTTATTACATTGTAACCCTATAGAGTTCCATTTCTAAGAACCAGTACCATTTACGTTTCGTACGCATATGAAGCGGTCACTAACACAATAGTCGTTTGCGAATCGGTAGCTAAGCTGGCAGACTTGAGGTTCGCTGCTTTGTTCTTTGTGATCATGTGTACCTTGCCATCAAATATGAAGGAACAGGTACTTTCCCGTGCATTGCCGCAGAAAGTTATTTCCTTGCGGACATCCTTGCATTGCGCGCCATTTCAGATGCGTGATCTGAAATGCAAGATTGCATCTAAACAACTTGGTTTCGTTACACGGCGGCTTAGATTAAAACGAGCCTAAAGAGAAGCACTAGACCAATTTACGGTAGCAACATATCCTTTCAAAACTTTACTTGAATTACATAAACAGGAAAAAGCGTTTATTATTAGCACTGAAAATGAAGTGCATACTCGTGCTACGTGAACTTCATGCCCGAACAGAGGAATCGATTATGTCAGTGTGACGTCAGAGAGTTCACCGTTTTTGTGCAATTCAGCCGTTCTCGTGCTAGAAGTTGGCAGCTTGAGCCCTTGGGCACTTTCGACTGCTGCGAAAACCTACTTCCTTGCTTTACACTAATCTAGCATCAAGTAGACGCTTTCAAAACACGTGACATCACGGGGATTTATTGCAGGATTTTCGAAGTGTTGTAACAACCCGCCTTTTATTTTTGCGCAATTTGTGACTTACTAAGCCTCCACTTACGGTAAGCTTTCCTCATGTCTAGTTTTTCAGAAGTGCTATCTACCAACATATATTGCTTAAGATTGTGCTTTAGTGTTCTTGTAACACAGTGCGCCGTACGAGCGACTGCTTGTAAGCAAGCATGAAAGTCAAGCTGGCAGACTATCTACAAATGTGTGTGAAATACTTACTTTTACAAGACAAAGAAAGTGTTGGGCGCTCGCGTCCAAGCAATGAATATTCTGGTCCACAGACGTGTTCTTCATAAAGCTTAGACTGCCATTTTATGTAGCAGCATTTGTCTGCTAAACGTCGCCAGAAATGGATGCGAGTCCTGTGCACTGTTACACTATAATGAATGAAGCGATTTTGTTAGGCTTGCTGAGGTGTCTCATGTTTTCACACCTTTAGGGTGGAAACAGGTTTGCGGGATATGGAAAGTTCAAGAATGTCTAAAACTTCTAAATGCTAAAACGGCGCTATAAGTATATCAGCGTTGACAGGTTGGAGTAACGCAGGAGTAAAGTTTCTTTTATTGATATCGAACTGAAAATGAAAGGAAGAAGTCGGTCACCGATAATTGTGACTACTCCTTTTCACGTAGTAATAGTAGTATCAGTAATAATAATAATATCAAGAAGAAGAAGAGAAAGTAGGAGTAGAAGACGAATAAAAATATTGCAAACTAAGGAACTAATAAGTAACGTCATAGGTTCGGAAAATCTAGACCTGAACCAGGTTAGAGAGCAAAAGAAGTCCACATAAATCCTAGGCACATTGGAACGTGCTTTGTGCGATTGACAACGTTTTCGATAATAACGGGACCACTTGACGCTGAGTGAGTGACAAAGACAAATGCGCGAATGAAGTTGGGCATTTTAGGACAAAGCTCGTGGTTGTTTCAAGAAACCTCCCACATCGTTTAGGTTCGCGGAGGGCAAGAAACTGGCGTGGGTTTGCTCACTCAGTGAAGTTTGTGTGACGCGAATGAACTGCATATTTTTTTCATGTTATGTTGTTGTTTCTCTTTGTGCAAAATAAAGAACGTATACATGCACATTGTTGTGGGACCACAGTGTCCTTAGTTCATGCCATCGAAAACAACAACGATGGATAAAAATCAGACATAACAGTGTCTGATGGGTGTGCTGCTCCAATGGCAGCAACGTTCCCAATATTAAACATTGAAACGAAAGTTTACGACATGCGCGCAGTACACACACACGCACACACAAAAAAAAGAGAGACAATTCTCTTTTTCTCACAACATTTTCCTTTCGGAATGGGCGCAGTGCACAAGCGTGTTATGGTAAATCCTTCGCTTTTGCAACGGCCGCAGTTGTTCTGACAACAAAACAGCCGTATCGGAGGCAAATGAGCCATCTCTCAGAAGTTGACATCCAGGTTCGTCTGCGCTGAAATACAACGCATTACGCGCAACTCACATGCACGCTGTGGGGATTCCTGGCATGTATGGGGCCATAAGTTGTACTAAGTGTTGCTTTTCTGGAATGCTAACCGATGGCACTTTGCTCTCAATGACATTAGAAAAGGAGCGAAGAGGTGAGACAGGTGGCTGGCTGGACGAACGTGGCGCACGGGCAGCATTTGAGATGGTTTGCCCAAGGAAGGCTCAGTGGTTGATTTGTGAGTGCCATGGCGGTGTGGCGATCTTATATTGTCCATCTGCATTTGAGCTCTGTTGGATTCCTAATGTTATTTATTACAAATGCCACCCATAAAGCAGGATTGCTGCAACGTCAGAATAGGTTATTACGTCAATCAATCAATCAATCAATCAATCAATCAATCAATCAATCAATCAATCAATCAATCAATCAATCAATCAATCAATTATTTTAGTATCAAAGACACTATATTCGACTAACACCATCTTGCGGTTACGCCTTGTGACGCATCAATCTTCTCTCAAAAGCGTCCTAAAGACAACTTATGACATCGGCTTTCCGAGAGGAAAAGGTGTATTCAAGGTGGCTTGGTCGGTGACAACAGCGCCTTTGCTACTTGGGACAGAAATGTAGTTTGAAATGGGAGTGGAGGCTCTCCTATTTTTCCGCACAGGTAGTCATCCTGTCTGTTTGCAGCACACAAATTCAAGACTAAAAAATTCGCTTATGTTCCTGTCCTTCTTTGAGCCATTATGAACAACACCTAGCGTTTGCTGGAATACAAGACGTCCAGCGACACAAACGGCGTTAGTACGGGGCCTGTTTTTTTTTTTCGGACGCGTCAACCCTTCTTGCAATCTTACAGGCATCACTTCGAAACGCATTAATATCAATCCCGCCGCTCCCCCTACCCTCTCCTCCACTTCTTCCCCGTCTATATTTTTTTCGACGCACAGCGAGAGACCAGAGGGATAATATTATAGTAGGGATAATATTATACGAGCAGGAACGCAAGTGAGAACACCCTTACGCGCGCTTACATTACAGGGCTATGTTCAAATCAATAAGCCCCAACGTTCTATAAACATGCTGTAGCCATACACTTCGGTGCTGGAAGCCTGAATCATGCCAATATGACAACCATTGACAAACTCCTATACGACATACATTAACACGCATTTCGGGCAGTTTTCATCTCTTGGCATTTCCATTTACGCTGATGACACGTGCCAGCAAGACTGTTGCACGTTTTCAGAAGGTTTATGATGCCTTGAGCGTCTGCGCAAAACGTTTATTCGTGTTGTCTACGTTTGTTCATAGGTGTGCCTCATTTGTAAATTTTATGCACGCGCATATGAACGAGACGTTAGTACCGAGCAGGATACCAGCTACTGATCTTCCCTCAGCTGCAGAATAACTAGTGTACAATATGCGCAAATATTGTCCCTGGTTTGCAGTAAGTAAGCCGGTAAAATGTCACCGTGACAATAACAGGCACGGTTTGTTTCAGTGCGTGGCATTTAGCACTGGTTGAAACAGGTACGTGCCTGTTGATGCTATATAGAAAGTTTTATATGGTATTTTATATGGCCATCATTCGAGAAAGACTGATACTCGTCAGCACTTTCTACAAGAATTTTCCTCTGAAGTCGCACGCAATTCCCGCTGCGTCACTAACATCTCGGTATCCGTTCCGAGAATGAGAGAGAGAGAAAAAAGAAAGAGAGAAGAGGGATGTCGCTGCAATAACACTTATGTCACCCAGCAAACGTCAAGGCAACTCTGATAACATTCAATGCTTTATTTCTTAATAAAAATTGAAAAAAGTACAAAGCATACTAAAATAACACATTTGCGCTTGTCACATAATTTACGTCGGCACTTTGAATAATACACAAGTGCATCAAAAGAGTTTATGTATCTTGCAGAATGCCACACAGAACGTCGCGACTCATTCAAAGTGCTCTTCATCATACACACAGCGCAAAGGTAAATATACTAGCGCACGCGAAAGACGGTGGCAGAGTTTGCAAAGGCGGTGTGATTTGTTTTGTTCGGAAAAGTAACATATTAAAGGCTGTTGCATTTGACTGGCAATCACATTGCGCAAAGAAAGATATGGTTACGTAAGTACGCTACACGACCGCAGCCCCACTTCAATTCGCAAGACAAAAAGAAAAAAACCTCACGCTGTTCATTCTCTCAGGATGCGTTAAGGACACAATATACTTTACACTAAAATTTGCTCGAAACAAAAGCTTTTCAATGCACAGTACAAAATTGCACTAAAAATTCAAGCCGTGGTTTATCAAGTAGACGCGAGGTCGAAAACTGCAGTGACTCGACTTGAACCATGAGGAAACATTGTTTTGCACTGCCGGTAAGAACCAGCGGCGATATCAGTGCTGCATGTGAAATTGCGCCCAATTTCTTACCCTTAGTAATGGCCTCCAAGATACCGCGTGCAGGCGATCACAGAGGCCACGCCTGAGGCAGCCACTGCTCTATACACCTCGAAAACTCCTGGTAGTTCCACACGAAAGCCATCACTCCTGTTTGGCTGTGTCTACCTGCAACCCTCACTCTGCACGCTCTTTTCTGTCCTTTTTTTTTTTTGTATGGTATTTAGGAGATGATGTCGCCTTTACTTGGCGCCGGGTTTGTCAGACAAGGCACACCAACTGGCCAAGCTAGCTAATTTATGCTCACTAACGAATCCTATGGTCCCCTTTAACATGCGCTCACAATTCAAGTACTTCGAGAAGTTAGCGGACGGGATTTCTGACGCGGTTGTGGGATCTGCGGACGTACTCATTCTCGATAACACTGACTCGGTGCGAAGCGCAACGGCCTTCTTGGACGGCAAAAGTCGCCTGTCGGATGTGACTCTGAAAAGAAAAAAAAAAGAAAAGAAAAAGGAGGAGGAAAAGTGCGGAGTGCAGGGAGGAGTGAGCGTCGCGGACCGTTCGGCACCGAGCGGGCACGGACAGCTTTTTCTCTCGCTGCCCAACAGGTGCATCGAAAGGCGTCGCTTGGGCGAAGCTCCGGGCGGCGGCTTCCGTCGGCCCCCGAGGCTCAGAGTCGGGTCACTTGGCGCTTAAGCTCCTCGTACGTGGGTATGTTCTGAAAGATGAACGCGACGCCACCCGACGAAAGAGCGTTAGAAACCTGAACCGGGCACCTTCGTCGGGTGCAGACAATCCTTTTGACATGCAGTGCTACGCAGGTGAGTCATGCGTAACGAGTGTGTGACCAGACGTCAGCCCAGCCTGTTCTCAATGAAGCGAACGTTCACTCTTCTACCTCGGTTAAAGAGTAAAATAATAATATTACGAGGCGTTGTTGCAGGCAGCTGCAGTAATATTTACGCGTGTATAGCTGTAATACATAACAGTTAGCTGAAAGAACGTATGAACTCATGTTAAATTTGCCTACCCTCGCGATCGCGTCCACTTTTTTTTTCTCACTCTCTTCTTCAATACAGCACGCACGCAGAGTAACCCTCTCCTAATCGAACGGCCAGTCGCCCAATCCTGCAGAATCGACGGGACTTCTTATCACATTTGGACGTGCAAGCGTTACTAAAAACAACCTTATTTCTTTATATATATATATATATATATATATATATATATATATATATATATATATATATATATATATATATATAATTTGACAACATTGCTGCGAAACGTGTACCGTTATCATAACAGTGGAGTTTGAAACGCACCTAGCTTTTCTAAGGAACGTTCAGCCAAGAGCTTACACAGGAGCATATACTATAACGCGCTTTCCATCCATCGTCACAGTAATTATAATCCGTTGTCTTGCTTAACATAATTTAGAGCTGACTCACCTGCTAGACGCTTGCGAAACGCAAGCCATTGTGCTCAGTTGTGCGAGGTGAAAACAGCAAGACGTGCGAATAGCAAGCGTACTAAGCGTGTGCAGTTTTCCCGGCGAACATGTTCTGCAAAGTGCTCAATTGCTAAAGCCTTCTAGCCTAGATTACTTCGCGACGGGTTCACGACACAACGGACGAAATAGAGGGACACCAGAGAAGATGTTACATTCTGTTTATTCGCTTCCACACTCAAATTCATATTCCCCTAGCTGCATCGCGATTAGCGTGTTATACGCTCATATGAACGCTCACTTCTCGGAAAACGCGAATTCGTTAAAGCCATTTTGTACTTTCCCAGCTGCCGACGACGTACGTATAAAAGCCAATTGTGACATTTATTACAGCATGCATACAAGTTACGTGCATTAGAAACTGACATCCACTTTAATGTCCCTCTTTAACAACCTTGACAATTTGCGCGTCGAGAAACATGCAGTGCCCCCAATGTTTCACGCAGCCGTATAAAAACCACGAATATAGAACGGTTTCCTTCGTTTATATTAAGCGCCGAAAAAAAAAGGACATCAGGTTCGGAAAAGGTGAGGGGTGTGGGAGGGCTAATTAGAAAAAAAAAAGAGTTTATAAAACATCGACATCATGCCGCGACCTGTAATGCAAGCTGCTGAAATAAATTATAATTATTTAAATATCGATGCATGAGTTGGGGGGAGGGGGAGCGGATCAGCCCAGTAAGTTGATGTCCATGCGTTTCGTACAGAGGCACATTGCACTGCTGGTGATCGTAGCCTCAAGGCAATCACATGAACGTCCCATGCGAGACATTAAGTTCGTGCAGATGGGCATGCATTGTGTCCAACTGCAGGGATGCGAAGTGACCACGTGTGTGTGTGAACCCCAAATTGAAAGCGGCTATATATACTTCTTCCGTTTTCACCTCCACGCGTCGGCTGTGGTGCTCCTAAGGAGAAATCGCAAAATTGAGCTGATGTAAGGAAAGCTTTGTCTTGCATACTAAGTTCATAGTTACAGGTTCGACGCCATGCATTGCATCGATGACGGGCGGTATAACTTGTCTATAACGTCAGCAGAACGCTTACTTCAAGTCGCCACTCACATCGAAGCATCAAAGTGACTGGTACCACTACGGAATGCTGCTAAACATATTACATTTGTCTTAAAAGGAAGCAAAACGAGAAGCCAAGCAGTCGCATGGGAACGACAGCCTCGAACGACATGCGATGCTCGAAAAAAATAAAATTGCACGTATCAGTCAGTACGCGTGAGTTAAAGAGAATGAGCGCTAAAATTGCACGTCCGATTTTGATACCAGCGTTAGTTAAGGCGCCGTGTGTTGATTGACTGCAGGAAAAAGGTAGATTTTGTATCAAGACCGCAAAAAAAAATCAAAATTAGCATATATAGGCCGTTTCATGCGAAATGGCAAGAAGAAAAAAAGAAATTAAAAAAAACTTTAATATCTCAGCGGCACAATATATTTGCCATAACTTGAAGCCACGACAACAATTCACCTGACTGCTTCCAGGCGTGTTTTTCAGCGCTCGTTTTCTTTGCGTAAGCAGCGTGGAGAGTTAGTGGCAAAGCCGAGGCGAACCGGACTGGGCCGGTGGAGTTAGAACCCAACGTACGTACGGGCCATGCCAACAATGATTTTTGGTATTGGCGCAGCGACCGGAGGCCGTTTTTTTTATCGGCTCTTCAGTGCGGCCGCCAGCGAAGACAGGACGAGTGAACGGGAAGAAAGAAAAAAAACGCATTGGAAATGCTGTCAGCACCGGGGACAGGTCTCAATCGACGTTTACGTGAATGCGCCAGCAGCGGATGACATCCTTTATTTATTTTTTTATCACATCCCGTTTGACGTAAACGGGCTTAATATTAATACACTCAGAATGTCGACAACGAATAAGAAGTAACCTTCAAATGATTTCTGTAAGTCGCTGAACGCCGCTTCAGGAGACAGAGATGCGCTCCCAGACGTTCACCGCCGACGAGCATTCGTCCGACAGAAATGGGCAATACGACCCTGTGTTTCATCAACGCGACGCTAGGAGCCGCCACCGCCACGAAAGACGGTGCGCTGCTGTCGCACTCACGTACATGCGGGTACACACATGAAACTGCAACGTGTACTCTGTCGTTAGTCGTTAATCGACATTTCACGACACTCTATTGTTTAGTTAACAAGTTGCACTTCGGTTTTCCGGATATGTGAACATTGCGGTGGACAGCTACCATTGCAGTTTTGTAACGGCACTCCAATGATTATAAAAAACGTACGACTGAAAGTGCCACTGAAAACTACTTGTTAGAATCTACATCATGCGAATCCTGTTAGGCTTTATCTCATGCACATTCACTCTATTGTAGTTACATCAATGTTACGGGATATAAATGGTTAATATCCACCAATAAGTAGTGGAACTGACACTGAAACAAACAGCATGCGCTTAGCAGTCTCATGCGACGAGAGCTCTACATAAAACACTTGAAAGTGCGAACACAGGCCGGTCGGTTTATGTTTGCATGAAGTAACTGCGCACACAGACGAGCAGGAAAAGAAGGCCACCCTGTGCCACCCATGAGACACTTGCCATGGTGGCGTAGTGGCTTCAGTGTCGTGCTGCTAAGCCCAACTGCGCGGGATCAAATCCCGGCCAACGGGGCCGCATTTCGACGGGCGCGCGAAAGGCGAAAGGACGCCCGTGCGCCGTGCTTTAGGTGCACGTTAAAGACACGCAGGCGGTGAAAATTATTCCGGAGTTCACCACTATGTCGCGCCTCATTACCATATCGGGGTTTTGGCACGTAACACCCCAGAATTTAATTTTTAGTCAGTCATAGATCAACTAACATTTTCCCCCCTGGGCTGGAAGCTTCACAATTTCCACTTCTAGATTGCTAGATTGGCAGTTGTGCTACCTGCGTTGTCGTCTTCTCTTCGCGTTCGTCTTTTATATACGCTGCGTATAATATAGCACTAATTACTGCGTCACATTACGGGCGAAATTGTTTTTTCTTTATTTCTTACTATACTATGTTTCTTTTTCAGTCACACAGTTCTCTAAATTAGTATTTTCTGATTCTCACAAGGATTTGGCTGTGGATATTGAGCAGGCAGAGTTGTATCTCTGGAGGCGAATAGGAAAACAGGCAAACGTCATAAAAAACACGTTGAAAGATCATACTTTCAAAATTCTTCAATACCTGCCTCAATGTACACGCTATCTGAGCGTGAGCGTGAGAAATAAGATAGCTCATTCTGACTGTAACGGTTTTCGAAACGTCTAAAATATACCGCGTATGTAATATCCTTGCGCAACGATACTGAATGCTGAAGGCACTAGCGTCCAAGGCTGGTATCCTGGCCACAGTCAAATTACGCCGCATTGTCGAATTAACCATCTTGTAAGTTTTGATTGGCGCACAGGGCTTCTGTGGCCTCTCTGATTGGCTCGAAACGTCGCCACTGCAGAAGTTGATAATACAGCGAAACTCAACCATATGCAGAATAGCACCCTAGCTTCGCCTGATCGGGGCCTTATGTATCTTCTCGCGCGGAACAATTAATTCCACTTGCACGTGCGTATAGAGAAACTCGCGAGCATTTACGCATAAATCCTGGCACAATGTGCAAAAATAACAGCTTGCATACCTCCCACAGGTTGGCGTCCCAGTGGTCGAAGAGTCCCGTGAATGCATCCGGCTCTTGCGCCTGGTTTACGGTGATGATGGCAGTGCTGTTCAGATCTCGCTCCGTTGGGTCCGTCTTCACGTACTCCTGCGAATCGATTTCCAAATTACGTCAACAAACTGCATAGAAATCCAGAAGTGAACGCAGGAAGTTGCTTCAGCCCTGAGCCGATGTGTCTCCCTCGGAATACGTGTCCAGCTTCAGGTGTAAACAAAGAGCCTGCAAGGCGGTCTCTGGAAAGTCAGTAACATTCGAGGATACCATAAGTGTCGATATTTCATTAGACATGGATAACACCGTTATTTTAATTGAAAAGTTGTGGCTGGTTTTCAAAACAACCGGCTGCACAACCTAGACTCTTCTCTACGCCTTTGCATTCCAGCTGGACTCTGCCCTCGCGAAGCTACCCTGCTTTGTCGAATATGGCTAGGGGTGGCGTTCACCAAGTCTTTTTCTTTCCGAATCGGATGGGCCGACGACGACTCGCGTGATAACTGTGGTAACGAGGAGACTCTTCAGCACCTTCTCTGTGACTGTCCTCGCTATAATGTACAGAGACGATCGCTCGCAAACGCGGTAGGGCGCTTTGACCGAAGACCTCTAACAGAGGAAGTTATATTAAGATGCCGCCATCACAAGCCATCGCAGCAGAGGGCGACGAGGTCACTGTTGCAGTATTTAAGGGCTACAGAATTGGACAAGCGGCTGTAGCATGAACAAATGTTTATAGTGCTGCAAGTGCTACTGTGCGGTGCGGTGACAGTGTGCGGCGACAGTGACCAACTGTGATTGTATGTCTGTGCTCCTTTCTTTATTCATCTCTACTATGTTATCACTTTACCTTCCCCTCCCCTCTTTCCCCAGCGTACGGTAGCAAACCGGATCTTCCCCTCTGGTTAACCTCCCTGCCTTTCCTCTATCTCTCTCTCTCTCTCTCTCTCTCTCTCTCTCTCTCTCTCTCTCTCTCTCTCTCTCTCTCTCTCTCTCTCTCTCTCTCTCTCTCTCTCTCTTTCTCTCTCTCTCTTGCGGCTGGTGTGACGCGAAGTGGTACGTATGACTGGTTGATCGCCTGCACGAACGGTGTCGCTGAGATCATTTTAGTGATTCAGTAGCATGAGTGAAAATGTCGAAGCGCTTGCAAAATAGGAGGCACATTTTTATGCATTTTCAGCGCAAGCTGATGACTGGTTTCAACAAGCAACTAAACTATACAGACTAATTAATTTTGCGCCTCTACATAAACACATACACATGCATATTTACCGGGATCCTAAAGTAGTTTTCTTTTGTCAACCTGTGTCTTCGTTATGTTTTTAGAAGTGAGAAGGTCTATTTTTAGTATATTAACATTTGTTTTTCTATTTCATGGACATTAACTAGGAGGGGTGCTATTTTCTTCCTATTTCTTAATCACCTAATTCATTGAAGTTATACTGTTAATTTGTACCTTCGCTGTCTTGAGGTAAAATTTCTATGATGAGAAACTTCGCTAAGCAAAGAGTAAGCTGAAGAGGCATAAGTTGTCGTAAGCGCTACATGATTTCAGCCTCATTGCTAACTTAACGATTTAATGTGCCTTCTATGGTACGTAAAGCTACCTTTAACAATCTAGTAGACAGTGCGTCATATAAAATCTTTAGCATCAAGCTATATGCAGTAAACAGTAAACTGGTGGATCTTCCCCCTTTTTATGCATTGATATGCCGTTTCTTAACATTAGTGTAATGCTTCCAATTATTTATGACGTTGGCATCTCTAAAATTCCCTGCACGCATGAGTAGCCGACCGGACATTTACTCTGGAAAATTTTTCTTTCCTTTCCACTCCTATTTATCTTTTTCTGTTTATATGTGCTTGTAATGAAAAATAGACCACCATGTAGCAGCTGTCTTGTAATAGGTAAAATGAACAGCTTCATGCTAAAAAGCTGCGAGTGAGAGAGCGAGCGAGCTCATTAAATAAGTGATGAGCAAAGTCAGTGCACAAAACTTCTACAACGTACACAATAGCATGTGCATATAACAAATATAGAGACAAGGGTAAACCAAGACATTCCATGTGATGAGTCGCACACAAAAGTTGCACGCAAGCTCTAGCAAACTGCATAGCGAAATACTAGGAATTAATTTTTGTCATTCTAAAAGCACTTTTACATACCGCAATACCTGAGAACACGCGCGTCATTTCCTGTTTTTCGGTGAAGCTTGTTTATTTGTGAGATGAGAAATAGCAGCAGGATATTCGCCGACAAGCGGCGGGAAGTGCGGAACGAAATCGAACACTGGAAGGGCCGCGCTAAAACAATAAATGTTAATAACAACATTATGAGAGATGGAGACGCAAGGGCTCTAACCCAGCTACTGTAGCGTGGCAGCGCCTCAACTAATAGCCCCAGGTAGCCATGCACTAGCTGAAATTAGGCCGTGAAGAATCCGTACAAGAAATGGCAACAAGAAAAAAAAAAAGAACTGGCGCCGTACCATGGCCACCTCGAGCGACTTGGTCCTCTCCTCCTCAGTGGAGCCTTTGCCGATCCAGACGTAGATCTCCTCGCCGCTGTCCAGCATCATGACGTCGTTCACGTCCAGATCCTGCGACATAATACAGCGATCGATTACGACTTCGCAAAGCTCGCTCGAGCTCACTTCGTTAGGGAGTATAAGCCTCTCGGCTCACGTAGTACGTTTATCTTGCAGATTACTTCGCCCTTCGAAAGCAAAGCGACTGCACGGTACCTGCGAAACCCGCGCATAAGGGCGCGTAGAGGTTCTTGCTAAATGAGCACGAAATAGGAATATGAAAACGGGCAGACGCCCCGACCTAGTATAGTCGTCACTGTAGGGTTCGTCACTGCAGTTGGAGGGGACGACAGTCCGTGGCCAACCTCCATGCTTTTATTCGACTTAGGAAGACGCATACGAGTTTGCTATGTGACGTCGCCCTCGACAGAAGGGCACGCTGAGCTGGTGGAAGGGAGCTGCCCTTTGTGTTACAGCCCATCTCTCAAGCGACTGAATCGTCCAACCCAATCAATACGCTGGATAGCACAATTATCGAAACTTAATGCATTTAGGGGGTGTGGTAGCAGCAGTTCGGTTGGAATGATGTCTTTCATCCACTCAGATCTTAACGTTGGATGGACAGATTACTCATTGTTGGCATGACAGCATACAAACATCACACGAAATATGAAGAAAAGTACGCTGAGACATCGCACGCACTCGCTTGTAGATAATGAAATCAAAGGGAGAAGAGAACGTGATATTGGAAAGAAAGTTAGCAGTGTACCTCCTGGGTGAAGTTGCAGATCTCGATGACGCGCAGCCTTCCGGTGGCCGTGGAGCACTTGAACAGCCGGGGTTCGAGAAGCGGGTTGTGCACCTCCTGGTGTCCCTTCTTGTACTCGCCCTTGCCGCCGATCGACTTCCAGAACTCTTCCGGCTCCGATCCCTCTTTCAGCTCCACCGCCTGCCTGCGTTCGCGACGCGCGCCCGGCACCTGTGCTCAGAGGTTCGAACTCAAAGTACGGTTTATGGAACGCAATTTGGAGAGCTGCTGTGTTCATCAATAAGTCGAGATGTGTTCGTTCACTCACTGAAGGTTCTGTTAGATGCAGATTATAAAATTGCGATATCTGTTTGTGGTGCTTCGATAAAGAGTTTCAATATTACTGTTAATTCCATCTTAATTTACCAATCTTAATTTAGGTTAAAAAACTATTTTGAGGATATTCTGAACAGCTTCTGGAATTTATCATTTTCCTTTCGAATTCAAACCGGTTCAGCGGTTGCCTGGTGAGAGCCTTCCCGCTTTTCACGTGTGCTTGAACATCGAAGGCGCCTGCTGACTCCGAGGTAAAGCATACTACTAAAATTTTCCACTGAGAAGGTACGAATAACTTCCCGTACCGCAGTGCGGCGCTCATACAAGCAACCAAATTAACTCGTTAATGAATTCAAAATCAAGTTCTTGTCTGCTCTAATTTTCTTTCTTTTTTTTTCTCCCAAGCTTTACTAAGCTCAACTTTGAATGTAGCCGGAAATACGAGAACGGCCCTAAATATAAATTTTCGAATGCAACACTGATTGGCGCCCGATTGTGGAACTGTTTGACTGAATACAGAAAGCTTGAAAAATTACAGCTTCCGGCGTGCTTGCAGCGTTTACCTATCTGGCGAAACCAGCTTCGCCACATTGTGGCCCATGGCAATCTCCGACGGGTCGGCGAACTGAAAGCAGGCAAAGGAGTGAAAAGTCAACACACCGGCCACACGTGCACATCTTCGAACGTCATGGGAACGAGATTTGCGTCAAATGAGGTATTTCAATAATCGCTACGATATGTAGCACTACCTACCTCTCCCAGCCATAAGAATGTTGTCTTCGGTGTCTCTAGCACGAAGACGTCCTCGGAATTCAATGACGCCGCCACTTCATCTACCTGCAAGGACAGCGTAGAAGGTAATACAGTTCGTCACAATACTGTCGTGCCAGTCAAAGCATGCTGCATAAAGTAAAGAAACCGACGGACACAAAATAAATGTGCTGGTTAAATGACGCGAATAAAAAACGCGTTTTTTTGACAGAAAGACACTTTTTGCCATGCATATCTAAAAAACACAGGAGATTGAACAAAACAAAGGAAAAAGAGGGAGGTTAACCAGACAAATATCCTAGTTGACTTTTCTGTACGGGGGAAAGAAAAACGGGATTTAAAGCAATAAGAAATACGGGAGAAATATTAGTTTGAAACAGAAACTGGCGCGTAAAATTCTGAGGCAACGCAGGTCACTATCACATATAACAGCCTATATCTCACAAGCCGGTAAACTGCAGGAAATGAACTAGCACTATAAAGAGGACGCTGTACTACTCTGTTAGGTACAGGCTGTCGTACTGCTCAGCGGCGCTGTCCAACAACACACTGAAATCAGCCTGGGCAAGCCGGTGTGTCAGCTATGTGGCGAATACGCCCAACACGCTGTATATAGTTACTGATAATGCCAGGGGGAACATTTCGTTCTCAAAACATATGAACGCGGTCAACCCTCCCACCGTAACTTTCCTATCCCTGCGAGAGCTGTGCCGCTCCACCTCAAGACCTACGCCATACACTACGACTGCTGCTGTTGGTCCACATAAAACACGTTAGGCCCAGACAACTGGCCTCAGCACCATGACCGGGGACTCAGCTATAGACTACCGAGAGCAACGACTAGGACTAAGAGATGTTCAGAAATGAAGTTTCTTCCTGCCACTCGCTTTAACTATACTTTAAGTACGTTTATGGAAGATATAGACGTTAGGCAATTGAAATCATTGAGAAATAGGAACGGCTGTTTATGTCATTTGCACCGGCAAATGCGGTGGTTGTGTCCGCATTGTAAAACCGAGGTATAAGAGCAAAGCTGCCAGCTTTACTACGCTAGAATACCGGCTTTCTGCTTGTGTCAGCACTATTCACAAACTCCCCAAACTGACCGGATATTTTTATTCTTTTATAAAGCCGGCTGCATGAAGAATGGCTCCTTAATTGCGCTAGCCACGGAACTTGCCTGCACTGCTCGGACGTCGACGTCCGAGGTTCCCTTGACGTGGAACATGCGCGTCCCGTCGACGTCGTAGGTGTCGTGGTCCCTGAGGTTGCGGAACCCGCTGGCGTGTCCTCCGCTGAAGATGATCATGCGCCCCTTGAACATGCGCAGGAAGTGCTCCGGCTCGTGGCCCTGAACCACGCGCACCTGCACAGAGTTGCAGACCAACTCAGCACTGTATGCCAGTCAGCAAGCGTGTATTTATGAACGCGCAGGGAGCCACAACCATAGCGGGTGGGTACAGAACAACCCGCGATGTTTATTAATGCTTTGGGCAAGGATCGCAGCTTTGCGCGCTTTCTTTCTCTTTCTTCTTCTATCTTTCTTTTTTGTTGGGTGGGGGGATATAAAAAGTTGCATAAAGGTAATGACTTTTACAATTGGAGGGAATTCCTTTCAGGGCCGATGTAATATGATGATTATATTTCAACGCAATCCCTTGTCACGTTTCTTCAGTAGTCCGAGCTGCGCTCCGCCCCCTTTCTAACCAGGGCCGGCCGTCCAAGAATGGCGGATGATAAGAAAGGAACAAGATCGAGCGAAAGGAATCTTCACATCGTGCCGGCGCAGTTCTTAATCATTCGATCCTATTCTTCTTCTGTAATTACTTTATCAGTGAGCCCCTGTTTTCAATTCATTGTTCTAGCTAATCGCACCGCGAGGTCATCGTATCTAGCAGTATTGTTGCTACTGGTATTGTAAGAGATCTTATCAACGCTTTGCCTTCTCCAAAAATGGTGTTTCATAGGACATGCTGTTTCGGAAAGCATGTCTTACGTCCATTTTCGTGCTAGTAAGTGACGCTGTCCATCATGTGCCAAAAAGGGGAAAAAAACAACGAGGTGCGTAATCAATCACAGCACCGTGACAGTGACCATTGTTGGCGTAAGCCATTGTGGTGACACTGTGGTTGACGGAACTCCTCTGCTTTTGAGAGTACAGATGCAACTAAGCTTCTTGCTTGTCTGTCGTGAACATTAACAACGACATGCACTGATGCACCCATTCGTTAAAGTGAAAAATCTAACAAACACCCTATTGCCCACCTTGAAGGCGACTGGACTGTACGAACGCTTGTGACAGCTAGTAAAAATTAACCTGCGGGTGTGCTCAGATCGACTGCCTCTTTAATCTTTTTATTATCTTTCCTTCTCATCTATTTCTCTAGCCCCCTACCCAAGGTTAGGGTATAGCCAACCGAGCACGTCTTTATTAACCTCCCTTCATTTTCCTGTTCGTTTCTTTATCTTATATTCAAAAGACACGGGACTTTGTGACAAATTGTGATAGTACACTGTGTGACGTAGGATGGGATGGTGACACTGTATAACACTAGAAACGTCTTCGCAGACTGCCTAACATTGCCCACAGAAACAGTTCTGTATCGTGTATATGTGTCTATGTGTGGGTTTATTTTATTTTTTTTTCTCTCACCTATAGCATCCCTCTGCCCCTCCCGGTACAGGGTAGCCAACCATGTAGAGATAATCTCTGGTTAACCTCCCTGTCTTTCCGTGGCCTCTCTCTCTCTATCTCTAAGAGGAACGCTAGGTGGATATATATATATATATATATATATATATATATATATATATATATATATATATATATATATATATATATATATATATATACTCCGTGTTTATTTTTCTAAAATGCCGGTATTTGACATTTTTGCAGAACCTACGAGGCGCCAAATACACTTTGTTTTTCCGCAGTTGGTAAAATTGAAATTCCTCTCTTAAATGCAACGAGTATTAGTTTAGGCAGTTTTAGCGGTTGTCTAGCGAGAGAATGTATCCGTTTTACATGCATCTGAATAAGAAAATAGCAGTTGGCCGACAGTAAAACTTCTTATTTCTAAGGGCCCTTAGGACTAAGTACTCGCGAAGAGCAAGCACAGCCAAACATGAGAGCTTTCGAGACACGTGCTGCAGTAATAATAATAATATTTGGGGTTTTACGTGCCAAAACCACTTTCTGATTATGAGGCACGCCGTAGTGGAGGACTCCGGAAATTTTGACCACCTGGGGTTCTTTAACGTGCACCTAAATCTAAGCACACGGGTGTTTTCGCATTTCGCCCCCATCGAAATGCGGCCGCCGTGGCCGGGATTCGATCCCGCGACCTCGTGCTCAGCAGCCCAACACCATAGCCACTGAGCCACCACGGCGGGTACGTGCTGCAGTCTGTTATTCAAGACACTGCTACGTTTCTCTTTTTTGACAAACATTCATGTCACGCACGAAGCCTAATTCCTCTTGCCATTGCTTGAACAACGGCGCAAATTCCTACGATTAAGTACGCCGAAAACCATGTGCTTACAACGAACGTCAATCGGCGTGCCCCTGCGCTTCGGCATCTATGCTTACGTTGGCACCTCTGAGCGAAGCCTTCTGCCCTTTTCTATATGGCTCAAGCGGTGTCTGACTCACGACAACATGCCTGGATAAGACGGTCGCGCCAGGCTACGAGCGCCGATAGTGACAATTTGCTCGTTCTCCTTGGAAGCTATAAGAAATCCGGCAGAAACCATCTCACAAGGGATACCGATGTTCATGCGTTTAGCAGTGAAGCAATGTAGCGGCACACCACACTCCCACTGCCGAAACGCGTCATGCACGACGCGTGTGCTGCATCCAGGCTCCTCTCTCGCGCCTCCCTCTGGACAGTTGTGCAGTCTAGGGACGGCGCCGTGAATTCCTCGCGAAGTCCTTTGCGTGGCCTCTGAGAACGCGTGGTCTTAGAGATTGCACCTGTGCCTCGCCACTGGCTATGAGCCGTGCACCGCGACCGAACACCTATCTCGCGCTTCTCTCTGTACACGCTGCGCCATCAAGCGGCCCGCCCGTGAAGTCTGTGTCCGACCTCCGAGATGTGTGGTGCGCCGGTGCGTGCGAACACTGAGGATTAATCGCCCCCTCCCCGCGGACGTTCATGGCGCGCGGCGCGCTAAGCCGTCAGGCTTTTGTGCTTGAGGGACCTGTGTGACGCGGGTTCGGTTCCGCCCAGCACCGGAGAAATTTCAAAGGATCTTTTATTCATTGAAGGGCTTCATGAAAGACATCAAACATTTATTTTTAAAACCAATGTAGGCACGTGGTTAGGCCCACATTTTTAAGTGCACAAACTTAGGGGTCGGCCTTCATCTTTAGGCTGCACTATATTCGGGATCGGCCTGTATTTTTGGCTGGGCACCGGCAGAACGAAAAGTACTTGGAGTATCCAAAGAATGCTAGTGGCTATAAAATCACCCGCGCCCATTGCCAGTGACAGGTTCAGATTTGAGCCTTCGCCTTAGTTCTTCGTTGCGAGCCTTTTGTCGAGCTCCTCGCTCTGTATGCAGCGATGTAATTGAACGTTTTGTTGTTCGTTACGTCGCTATGCCTAGGCCCTCTCCGCGAATCCAGCTGGTCAAGAGCTTCAGACAGCTGGATCAACGCTATCATGAGGTTCTCGACAACCAATCTGCAACAATATAAATGCGCCTTAATTAAAGTTAAAATATAACATATTACGTGACATAAAAACGATATATGATTGTGAAGCACGGAGTATAGTGGGCGACTCAGGATTAATTTTGACCCCTTAAGTTTTTTTTTTTTTACCATGCGCTCAAATCTAAGTACACGAACGTAGTTTGCATTTCACCCCCACCCTCGAGATCAGCAGCGCAACGCCATAGCCCCTGGTCTACCGTAGCGGTACAAATGCAGCTCCTGCGCCGTCAACAATACTTTATCCTTGTCGACGCGGCATGTTTATCGAATGAAAGTATGTGTAACTTTAGAACACCTATATAAAACACGTGAAACAAATTTGTCGTGTTTTGAAATTCCTGCCATGCGGTCAGAAGTATTCACGCAAGGTATGCGAAAGCACCCGTGTGCAATAAAAGGAACTAGAACCACACCTTTAGGGCACTGATGTGATGCCTGCACTGACGTCTACGCCGTGCAGTGACGTAGCACAAAGATGCTTGCACGCTTATAAACGTCGTCTGTAGCGAAGTACTCATAGATAGGTGACCAATCTTTTGTGAAAAATTGGCGGTTCGCTGTTATTTTGCTAAACCAACTTGTAACTACGCCACAGAAAAGCATAAGAATCCGAACACGATTTTTATGGACGTATATACCTGAATGGCCTTTCCGCAGAGGTCGTTGTCCATCTTCACGGCCCAGATCGCGGAGGCAGCCTTTTCGTCTTGGCTGCTCTCGTTTCCCTGCGGTTGCAGCGTTCGAGTCAGTTGTTAGGAAACACAAAAAAAAGCACGCAAATAAAGGCGGAAAGCTCAAAACGGTCAACATGACTACTATTGAATCCATCACCTTAAGAAAAAGAAGGTTGCTACAGCTGTCGACAAACAGAGCTTTACAACGATATGTACAATAAAGAATAAGACTAATATCACAGATTTCATATCTAATGTACCCGTACATATTCCCTATGTCATAAGTGCCTCGTTCGTCCGTAAAAAAATTGAAAGTCGCCGTTGTAAGCGCCCTATGCCATCGCAGGAGACTATTGCCGCTAATCGGGCAACAAACGATGCCAAGTGGTTTGCGAACCAAAAGAGAATGCAACTCTACTGCGATATCTGAACTAAAACAAAGCAGCTGTAAGCACAAAGCCTTATTTCAATGCTCTTAGAACTGAAGCTCAGGTAACCCCCACATGGGGTCACAGCGCACAATCCGGCATGCTGCTGCAGGGCATGGTTGATTGCGTCGCAGTTGTTCGTGTAACGTCAAGCGTCTCTTGTTAATCAGCGAATATTAAAGCAACTGCATACAGAGTGACGCTGGGCGTATGTGCCAAAAAACAACGTATTTAAAGCACTCCCCCCTCCTCCATCTCCTTCTCGCAAACAGACCACCATTCCAGCAGCTGAGCCAGAACGAAGGCTAATTACGGAGCCTGTAAGGAGAATAATGTTTATCGTTTCACGAAGACGTGTACTTAGCGCAGGCAGTTCGTTTAGCCCTGCACGAAGCTCCTTGGAAGCTCGTTGCAACGCGACGTGCTTGGTTTGTCAGCATACCGTCAACAACTATACATGACGAGACTTAAGGATCAAATCATACAATAAAATACAAGTAATTTAGCAAACAAGAGCTTTATTTTAGAAGAAACTTAAGATTAAGTTAGCAGTCATTCAACAAAAATGAACGAGGCAATTTTTCTGACATCCAGATACAGAGGCCTCCCGGAAACGTTCAAGCCATCAGCAGCTATCTTAGCTTTAATTTATAACTGTATTGGTGCAATCAACGTGCATGGTCACTTACGTTGTAACCGTGACAGTTTTAAACAGCTAGAGCAACACGTGAGGAGGCAGAGAACGACTATCGCTGGCTTCTAATCGTGCACATGAAAAAACAGTGAGACGCGTGATGCTGCATAATACTTGCATCAGTTCATTTTAGATGCTAACGACAGCACTGTCAAAAAAGTTCAGACATCACTAACGTTCCGTACCACTGCGTTTTGCCTTACTATTTATAGACCGATCAGCTTACTGTCCGTTGCCTACAAACTATTTACTAAGGTAATCGCAAATAGAATCAGGAACACCTTAGACTTCTGTCAAGCAAAGGACCAGGCAGGATTCCGTAAAGGCTACCCAATAATAGATCATATTCACACTATCAATCAGGTGATAGAGAAATGTGCGGAATATAACCAACCCTTATATATAGTTTTCATTGATTGCGAGAAAGCGCTTGATTCTGTCGAAACCTCAGCAGTCATAGAGGCATTACGGAATCAGGGTGTAGACGAGCCGTATGTAAAAATACTGAAAGATATCTATATCGGCTCCACAGCCACCGTAGTCCTCCATAAAGCAAGCAACAAAATCCCAATAAAGAAAGGCGTCAGGCAGGGAGATACGATATCTCCAATGTTATTCACAGCGTGTTTACAGGAGGTATTCAGAGACCTGGATTGGGAAGAATTGGGGATAAAAGTTACTGGAGAATACCTTAGTAACTTGCGATTCGCTGATGATATTGCCTTGCTTAGTAACTCAGGGGACCAATTGCAATGCATGCTCACTGACCTGGAGAGGCAAAGCAGAAGAGTGGGTCTAAAAATTAATCTGCAGAAAACTAAAGTAAGGCTTAACAGTCTCGGAAGAGAACAGCAATTTACAATAGGCAGCGAGGCACTGGAAGTCGTAAGGGAATACATCTACTTAGGGCAGGTAGTGACGGCGGATCCGGATCATGAGACGGAAATAACCAGAAGAATAAGAATGGGCTGGGGTGCGTTTGGCAGGCATTCTCAGATCATGAACAGCAGGTTGCCATTATCCCTCAAGAGAAAAGTATATAATAGCTGTGTTTTACCAGTACTCACCTACGGGGCAGAAACCTGGAGACTTACGAAAAGGGTTCTACTCAAATTGAGGACGACGCAACGAGCTATGGAAAGAAGAATGATAGGTGTAACGTTAAGGGATAAGAAAAGAGCAGATTGGGTGAGGGAACAAACGCGAGTTAATGACATCTTAGTTGAAATCAAGAAAAAGAAATGGGCATGGGCAGGACATGTAATGAGGAGGGAAGATAACCGATGGTCATTAAGGGTTACGGACTGGATCCCAAGGGAAGGGAAGCGCAGAAGGGGGCGGCAGAAAGTTAGGTGGGCGGATGAGATTAAGAAGTTTGCAGACATGGCATGGCCACAATTAGTACATGACCGGGGTTGTTGGAGAAGTATGGGAGAGGCCTTTGCCCTGCAGTGGGCGTAACCAGGCTGATGATGATGATGATGATGATGATGATGATGATGATGATGATGATGATTTTACGGTGCAAAGCGAAGTTGCCCTGAAAAGAGATTGTAGCTTTCTTTGCTGTCGACAAAAGCTCAAAACTAGCCCTTGTATAATAGATCTCGAACAATGAATATCTTACAAGCATCTGCTACAATAAATCTGTTAGACAACATGTCCGCCTTCTATATATCGATGAACGACCACGGGGACAGTTTATAGGTGACTGTGTCTGCCGAAAAATGTGAATGATTGCTTTATTCGTAAATATCACGGGCGCATAATTTTGGGCAACGCTGCATTGCGGAATTTCCCGAATTTCCCGACGCTTACGTATATCCATTACATGCGGCACACAGAGCTGTGAGCATGTACAACGATCAAATTATAATGCCGGTGCGAAGATGTCATATTAAGCGTGTGTTCTCACGTGGATAATTACTTCGTTGGCTCAGTAGCCCGTGAGGCTGCTACGAAGTGTACGCACCTGCCAAAAGTAGATGATGTAGCGCTCGTTGTAGCCCTTTTTGTAGGTGTACTTGATGACGTAGCTATCCCCACCGAAAAAGAAACCGTAGATTGCCGGGTCTACGGGTGCCAGCTCGAAGTTCTCCACGCGAAAGATCTGGAAAGAAAAGTAATGTTAAGACATGCGCCGATTCGAACAGGAAACGCAGTTCTACGGAAATCACCTACAAAAAAGAAAGTTATTGTGAACAAACGCAGGATGATTCTACATACAGGGACAGTGTCCTAATGCGGTTATTCTCACGTAATGAATCATCGTATAAACTTTGATGCACTGGCAGCTCGATCAGAGGTTCTACGGATTATACTTCTTTTTTCCCCCTCTCTTTCTAGCTAAAACATACACAGCAAAACTGCCGAGAAGCTTATAACGAGTCGAACAATTTTTTTTTTATTCGCACCTTCCAAAATTTTGTCTCACAAGAGTTGGTTCAAAATAAATCCTATATTTGCTATTTTCTTTTTGCTCTGAACCAGAGTATAGTATGCATTTTCGCACAAATAGATGGCTGCGATACCCGCGTCAAATGCGTTGCTTGTTATTTTAATAGACAATGTTCGTTAGTGACACGCTTTTAAAGCGGAGCCTGTGTGCTTTCTCAAGCAATAAGAGGGAGCCTGTTGAGCACATAGTGACCTACAGTTCTTCAGTGACCGATCCCGTAAGCTTACTTTCCTGGCCGCCTTTCTAGAAAGGACAATCTTAGGTGGAAAATGCAACTGGTGAAATGATTTTTCGCATCATTTATGTTTACTGAGGAATGGCAACCTACGGAGGCTTGTTCAACTAATTAACGCAACTTCTTAGTGTACCATTGCTACGACCATAGTCCTAGGCACCACAAAGTATCCCCTTTATCACTTCACAATCTAGCTAAATCATGGGCGAAGCCTTACTGCCCCCGCTTATTTCATTTAATCCATTTCAATATACTTAGTTCGTGCTAAAAAGGCATAAGTTCCGGTAATTGCATCCCGTTTCTTTTTCTATTTGGTGAGAATAATGTTGATCACCATCTGTCATTGGCCAAGAATTCTGGACGCAGCTCCGTGAGGCCAACGTCAGGTATCTTAAAGTTAAGACTTCTTTCCAATATCTGCTGCACCTTGAAAAACTGCCAGCGCAGAATTGCGTATCTAAAATCTTAAATTTGGTGTCAGCGGGCGAAATAAGCGTTATAAATATTAATAAATTATATTTAGATCAGCAGTAAATTTTTCTTGCAGGAATGTGCTGCATATCCGAGCCTGTGCAGAGGTATCACGCGCTTGCACAGGGTGCGGGGCAAAGAACCGAGGCAGCTTAACACTTCCTGTATAACAGAAGGCCAACAAGCCCTCACTGTGACGTCGTCTGTAGGAAGCCCGACGCTGCCATTGAAAGCCACGCTATCAGAAAAGAAAAAAATACTTTTTAGGTAGACGTACGTTGCCCATGTCCTGCATATAGATGGATGGGCTGTCATCCTCCCCTTGTCATCTCACAGCTCAAAGCGTGCATGATTTCTATTATGCAGGTAACATCAGGCAAACAATCTTACCTCCATTGACCCAGAGCCGTCGTCAGGCATGAAACTGCATGCGTTGCCCAGGTTCTTGGTCAAGAGGCGCCGTTTCTCGCGGTGCAATTCACTCACGTTGAATGTCTTGTCCATCTCTGAAAAATCGAAATGTGAGTCTCATTCAAAAGTTGTTCATTGCGTATCGAATGCTGACTGAAATCATACTGAGGGCCTTCCAAGTTACGCTGCCCTTAGTACATCGGGCAACAACACACACGACCGTATTACACACTTTAGAAACACCTTGAACCTTCAAACACTTCAGCAACGAAGACGCATTTATTTACTTCATTACTTCTTCAAACTCTACCACAGCACTTGTACTATCCGACTAGAACATATTCACCCTGCTTCATACATCTCCCAACGCACTGATCATCCATTCAAAGTATACGTACCCCATTGCAGGACTAACTTGTTCAAGTTCTCTCCTTTTCTTTTAGCTATTAAACTTTGGAATGAACTGCCGAAAGACGTTGCGCCTATAAAAAATTCTGATTCATTTTGTGCCGCTGTATCTTCGGTATAAACCTGCGCCTTTTTTTTTCTTGTTTATTTATTATCTGTGGGAGTGCAATAATGCCCCCCCCCCTTATGTAATACCCTTGAGGATCTTTAAGGATGTTGTAAATAATTTTTTTAAAAACACACGCTGCTGTTCAAAACACTAGGATGTAAAAATTCACACATTTACCGTTAATTATTCTGATAGCGCGCATTTTTGTCCTTGCTTTACACAAGGAACCATTATTGAACTATACTGATGAGTAGCAAATAGTTTACTGAAATTTGTTGAATATCGTCAATTTTCAAGTCCCTTAGTTCAAGGCCTCGCGGCCTGCGTTTTACAGCGTTTCACCGCTATACTGATGAGAAAGTAAGGCGCCCTCTCGGAATGAAAACTGGAGAGGTATGCCCTGGTAGCGCACTTGTGGTACTCCAAGCGAATACGATTACAAATAAATCGTACACACAGGACAAACAGCACTCAAATCACACATAAAGGCAACATATAATGATAAGGTATCTCACTGAGATCCTTTTTTCTCAGAAAAGTTAAGGGCTTCATCGCCTAGAACACCTAAGGCCGCCCCACATTCAGTGTTTATACCGGCGCTTTCTGGCGTTGAGTCTCTCAGCATCGTCGCATGACCGCTGCCAGAGGGAGCGTCCAGCCTGACGAGCGTAAAACCCCTTAAACTTTGTAAAGTAGTGCCACGCTTTGAAGAATGCCGCCTCCTCCTCGCGCGCTCGAACTTTAAGGGGCTTTAGGACGAGCGGCACGTGGACCGGCGTTGATTTGTCTGCGCTCATCGAGCCGCTTCCGGCGGCGGCGAGATCTGTTTCTTTACGCCATAGAGTTTCTAAATAAATGCTCTAGAGGGAAACGCGGTGCTAGTGTCTACGGGGGCTCTCCTGAGCGTTGCCTCAACCTACATGGGAATGATGGGAAGTACAGGCTTCGTATCGACTTCGATCTTTAGACTAGCGGCGTTTGCTTGCGGCGCAGTAAACGAAGCTATACTCAAATTCTATCGTATAAAATCTAGTTTTATTTCAGCAGTATCTTATATAATGCACAGCACATTAAGTAAGCTTTGTATGACTTTGAGATTGAAGCACGGTTTGCCACCAGGGCACACCAGGGTATGTATGCATTCTTCTGCAATTCTGTCCCCGATTTAGTGCCAGAGAATAATTATTTATTTACTTTTACAACAGCAATAACAACCCTACATGTACTTATATAAAAATACTCATCAAGTATTTGTGGAAATAAAGATTTTGTATTGTGAGAAATTGTTGCGCCTTTGAGAGGATTGCTACAAGTGTCGTTCTTACGACGCCTGGTCGCTGCGAACGCGATATTTTTCTCGCAAACGACAGGCACTTGCGAACTGTCTCGCTCTTTCGAAAGGCTGTGTCGGCTGTCACAATTGCTGAACGTCTTCAAGTACTTTTAATCACATCTGCTGCAGTACTAGCTAGAACTGTTGCGGCCTCCTACCAGTATGCTTAATTATATTCTGTATTGACGTACCGCTTCTGAAGCGGCCACCAGCAGCTGTTATGGTGTGGCTTTGCACTTACCAATTTCGCGACAGCAGACTGTATACAGCCAGGAAGCAGCAACCTTTCCTACCACAAGTAAATTTGCGTTTCGAAGTCCTAAAATGCACATATCAATGAGCACATAAATGAGCAATGCGTAATGAAGCCCTTAATAAAATTTGATTGTCAAGCCACTGGAAGTACAACTGTTCATGTCGTGTATCGGTAGTGCCTTCCTTTTGCTCTTCTGACGTTTCATAAAGCACGTAACGCTACAGCGCCAACCTAACACACTTAACGAACCAAGGTCAAAACGGTCAAAACACGTTCTTTCCCCGTTTACGATGCCGTCGCTTTCTCGTCAGGGCTTCAACACCACAGCGCGACGCAAACAACGGCCCAGTCGCTGGCTCAGCGCTGGGCCGTGAGCTTTGCGTCGCACCGTCCCACTGCGGATTATAGCAATTGCGCTTGGAGTGAAAACGAAACTGCCAAGAAATACCTGTAGACTAGTTCGCCAGTCAACAGAATGCGAATCTGTAGCCTGTACTTCCCATCATTCCCATGATGGTTGAACGATCGCGGCGCAACATTTTTCTCTAGTTATCCATGTAGTAATATGAAACTCTATGCTTTACGCCAACCGACGCCAGATCGCCGGGTGACGAAATGCCAGAAAACGCCGAGAAAACGTTGAATTCGGGCCGACATTTACTCCGCTGCTGATAATATCGCAAGACCTTTGCGCGTAAGCGTCAAATGGCCCATTCAGCTAAAAAGCCGGCGCCGACTGTAGCAGCGAAACTTCCCGTTGGCTGCGACGCCAGGTCATTAGCGCCTTTCGCGCTCGCGACGCTGTCTAGCGCTTGCTGGCTCGGACCTCGACGGAGCAGAGCCGGCGAAAGTGGGTACCTGCTGCCGCGGTATTGCGTGACGAGGTCATCGCCGCGACGCCACGCCATCCTCACTCCCGATTTCGGAAGCCTGCGTTATCTACGCGTTCCTTGTCTGCGCCACCTCTCGTCTGCGCTCTAACTGCACCAAGGCCAAATCAAAAGGCGCCAAGCCTCTGAACGCGCTCACTTGCCCGCGAGAAGTTTATAACTGGGAGCACCGCTAAGCGGCGTTCAATCGGACATTAATGCTATCGCATTCGCAACTTATAAGAAGTGCTTAGGTGTCAACGGACTTTTTCATCCTTCTTCTGCTATCTGCCTTCTTCTAGGGCTTCCCTTCCATTTCGTTCCATTCCATGCTGAGCAGCATGTCGGCGAAAATATGCTGGCTAATAATTCCGTTTTTTCAATAAAGAGATTTCCCTCTCTCTCCCTGTTTCTCTCAGAGCGCTTTCATTGTGCGGGAACCACAGGTGGTCCTATTACGCAGTTAAAGTACGTGTTTTAGCTTAAGGTGCGAAATGTTTCCCCCAGCATTAAACGACCCTGGTCGCAACTTGTGAACCCACTTGTTCTGCAATGATACGAACCCGTGCCCACACAGACGGGTCATTTCACTGCATCCTTACCGGCGATGCGATTGAGCGCGCCCTTCCTGCCGAAGATGGCGCTCTGCTCTTGCTTCCAGGAGGCGAAGTACTGCTTGAAGATGGGCGGCTCGGCGCCGCAGATGACGCGCGTCACCTGGCACCATGCCGGGTAGCCTCGGTATTTGAGATATTTCTGCGAAATTTGAGAGAGTGAGCAGACGGATGAGAACACCTGGGGTTAAGTAAGTAATCGTGGGAGCACTGTCGGTTTGCAAATACACGTGCGCACGCAAAAGTTCTGGAAATACTGAAAGCATTAAAATGAAAGAAAAAACACATATTCGCAACCGTGGCAAGCCGCTTGCAAAAACGGGTTCAGTGTACGGATAATGTATACATGCACAGAGCACTCTTAAGAGAGAGAGAGAGAGAAGAATACAGGAAGGCAGGGATGTTAACCAGTCAATAGTCTGGTTGGCTACCCTACACTGGGGGAAGGGAGAAGGGGAAGAGAAAGAAGGGAGAGAGAAGGTGTAGATACGTGTACGGACAGCACTTCAGTTAAAGTCGCTCGAGCAAACCAGAAGTTCTGAGCACTCTTAAGAATTCTATCCGCACACTACGGCTGCGAATAGTTTCAGCTTTTACGCGGCTGCTTACGTCATCCATGTATAGTATTGATGCCATCCAACTTTCTAAGGCAACACCAGGGCCTCGAGAGAAGCCGCTATGGAGGATCATGGGTTATTTTTTTTCACCGCCTGTGGTACTCCGAGGTGCCCACAAAGCACGGTGCGGAAGCGTTTCGCATTCCACCTGCACTGAAGTGTGGCCGTCTGGGCCGACAGTCGAACCTGTCAACTGGTTCTCCGCAGCAGACCGCCATAGCCAACAAGCCATCGGATCTGGTGTGCCCCTTCATGCAACACAAATGCCGTGAAAAAGAAGGTAACAAAAGTTGGCAACAAAAGTATTATTATTAATCATGCAAGCATGCATCAACACCACCGGGAGAGAGGCGGGTTAGCAACAGGACACCACACCCACTTGTTTGCAGAGGATGGAAAAAATAGAAAGAATGAGGAGACAAAGGGAGAAAAAAAGGAGAGAGGAGGGAATAAGACATCGTACAGTCGCATGCAGAGCATGAACATTATAGACCAGAGTAGTGCCATGGTTGACAAGAATTTTAGCACAGCTTTGTGAGCCTCATATTGAATGGAAGCCCGACGTTGTTTAAACAAGAAGTCATTAATCTCAGTTATAGCCAGAAAGTGCTACAGGAATTCTGGGAATTGTCTACTAAGGCGTAAACATTCATTGACGCTGCTGTTATTTCGCTTTTGCTTACTTATGTTGCTAGGTTGTGATGTCTACCAATTGCATTTTCTGGAGCGAAAGCATGCTTTCGCATTAGTATACAACTCTCAGAATTTCTGTAGCATTAGTTATTTCATCGAGAATCGCCCTATAACGTTGTTGCCCGTCCGTTCTCAGCATCTCCTTTCCCTTACTTCCTGTTGATTTTCTCTTAGTTCTTGTCGTTGTGCTCGTTCTTCCCTCTGCAGACTACGATATTCCAGTTGTCGTGCAGCGTCCCTACGCCACTTCTCCGTTTCTCCAAGCTTACGTTTCTTCGGTGCCGTTGCGAGAACTCATCGACCCCTTCAAGGCGATCATATAGGCTAAGCCTAACCCCTACCAACACGCGTTTTTTGTCAAACCACGTCAATCAATCAGTTACTCTTATCATTTGATACTTTCTTAATGCATTCAATGACCATGTCGAGGTGACGACGTTGTGACCTTTCCTACTTATTGATTCTAAAGGTACCAATCTTCTAAATACAGTTACCCTAGTATAACGATTAAATGATTTAACTTGACCAATTACGGACTTAATCCCCAGTTACAAGGTGTTACGAGACATACACGGTTTCTCCGGGGTACACGCCAAAGAAGCTTTAACAAGCTTTTTGCAACTTTCTTAGCAGCACGCAGCGACAACTGCGGAAAGTAGGACATTTTAACAGCCAAGTGCTCAAGCGTTTAGCTGCAGCGTCCAGTAGCCAGGCATGAAGGGCCTCGTCGAACGTTTTTGTGCGTGAAGGCGATATGCGACATTAACACACCCGATGCGTAACCTGAACGATAGTTAATTACTGCGACTAGTTAAAGCATGGCCAGAGATTGGTGAAGGGTACGATATCTTGGCGACAAGTTCATCCAGCTGTGAGTGATGTAGGTGTTGGCATATAAGCTGTCTAGCGTCGTCAAATTTGCAGAAATTATCTTCTGTAAATGCAAGGTTGTGGCGCTGACATATCAGCGGCCTCGTTTCCCGAGACATTTCCCATACATTTCGAGAAACAATCATCTACGGACTTAGAACAAGCCGACGTCACCGAGCAAAGATATTCAGCGAAAATGCAAGACGTGGTGACCTCCTACGGTGACTGCAGTGTCCAAGTTCCCGCACTTTATTCACAAGCAACACGAGAACTTCGGCCATGAACCATTAAAATTTTGGCTGCTATCCGGGTTGATATGTTTCGAAGCCACATCTATAAAGGCTATTAACCGTGGGATTATCTCTATAATATCTATAACAGGTACGCCTAAATACCAGAAGGAGGAGGAGGGAATAAAGAGAGAAGGCATGGATGTTAACCAAAAATGCATCTGGTTGGCTACCCTACTGTGGGGGACGGGAAAGAGAAAATAGAAAGATGAGATAGAGAGTGAGAGGGGAGGGGGAGGAAAGCCACGTTGCGCTTGCGCAAGCACGCGGAGGGCCTGGACGAGTCAAAGGCGTTCAGATAGGCCAGTCGCCCTCAAGAAAAACAGAAGTGAAGAATACTGGCTAATCCCCTTCCTAGAGTGCCTGTCTGTCAAATATTTCAGCCCATTGTTTTATTCATTCCACCTCCTATAATAGAGCAGGCTCACTCAGTGATAAAAAAGAGTGAACTTACTCCAACGAATCACCAGTCAACACGACAACTATTTAGAATAGAGTTATACATGCGACATGCTGTTATAGGGACAGGGTTAGCCGCAGTTTAGGTTACCGACAGGATAGCCGGCTTTAACGTAACCTACCTTCCCATTCATCTACAGTTATTAAAAAACCAAACTAATAAATCACTCCTGCAAAAGGAATTACCAGCACTCCCATTGTTCCTAAAGTGCAGTAGCGAGCGTTGTGTAAGCACTTATCTGACCAGTGCTTGCTACACGTGTGTTATTGTTAGATTTATTATGCTCTCAAGTATGAGAGAAAAATAGACAAGGGGGGGAGGGGGGTCAATTGATACACAAAGCACAGACGACTACGCGAAAGGCAGCAGTAACTATTATACCAGTGTAAGCGAGATTTCAAGTAGCGACACTTTCTGAAGTAGCCGGTAAAGTATCGTACTTGAGCGAAAAATCACATTTACGGAGGACCTACACAAGTAACTTAGTTACTTTGCAGAGTGCACTGGTTCTTTGCCAGAGAAAAGCTTTCGTCCTCTCCGTCCGTATTCTCGTATTTACTAGCCAGACGCGTGAGAGAGAGAGACACTGACGTACCTGAGCCAGGAGCATGGACTCCTTGCGCTCCTTGGTGCTCGCCCCTTTGCCGACCCAGACAAAGACGCCGGACATACCGCCGTCCAGAAGGAAGCAGTCCTGGCGGAGTAAGGAAGAGGCACGCAGTAAATATGATGTCTCGCGTAAACTGAATCGCAAGGCTTCCATGCTCAAGCGCTTATGGGACACGTAAGTGCGAACGCAGATATTTCCACGTATTGCCAACAGTGACGTGCGCGTAGTACGTATATAAGATCCATGATATCGGCTTTAAATATTTCTACACGATACCACACTATCTCCTTATCAGACTAGAATAAAAAGGTAAGCTACATTGGTCCTGTTGCTTACGTTTACTGAATTGACATACGTGGCACTCGAAGTGAAAAGCACGCGCCCTGGCCTCAGACAGATCCCGTGACGCTACCAGTGAGCAGTGTGTTTTCATCCCACGAAACCACCGAACTAAGATTCTTGGCTGAATGGATCATGGTACCGAGCGCTAGCGACGTATATTGCCTAAACTCGCGTGGTCATGCATGATTAATCATTTATGCCATTGAACAAGCTTCAGAAATGGTATATATATTAACGACAAGGAAGGAAACCGAGGGGACCGATATTTATTAGTCATATTGTAAGAAGCCAACAAACAATGACACCAAGGAGAGCATAGGGGAAATTACTTGTAGTTCTTAATTGAATTATTTCCGTTAAGAACTAGAGTAATTAAGTAAGTAATTTTCCCTACGCTGTCCCTTGGTTTCATTGTTTGTTGGCTTTTCATTATATATATATATATATATATATATATATATATATATATATATATATATATATATCGGCTTGTTCTAAAGTATCAAGGAGAAGCTCTCATTTAAATAATCATCGGCTTTTCAATGGGCACCTTTGCAGCTCAGAAATTTTGTTCAACTCACGTTGGGGTCCAGGAGCGTATGAGCCAGCGGTTTGTCACCGACCTTTTCCACTTTGAGTTCACCATCGGCGTCCGAAATCCTGCGTAAGGTGAAAGCCGTCACGTACCTCCGCCTACCAAGTTTCATTTTTTCTTTTTTGCATTATAGCAGCATCCTCAAGACAGCGACAGTAAAAGGATTGAGAGAAATCAAGGAGAGGAAAAGTGAACATTGAAATTGATATTTCATGCGTTCACAGGAAAAGTAGGAGAACAAGACAAAAATGTTTCCACTTTCCGTTTCTTCCTGTTTTTTTTTCTTCTAGTATTTCTTGCACAAGTGACCACCTTCCAAATGTCATGCGACACTCCACCCTAGGATATGACATACTTTTCGCTCTGAGCAGCACGCTTTTATTTGGAAGGTATAAGAACGACCACTTCGCTCTTCTATGGTAAGCCTTCTGCCGCGTTGCAGTCGTTCGCGCTCTTTCTGTCACTTTTACTTCGTCGGAGGGCTTTGAGTTAGGTCGCCGAAGACATCAACTACTAACGGATTTGAATACGCAGGAAAATACAGCGTGCTCAAAAGCGTGCCAACATGAGAGAATGTTTCAATAAAGGAATTGAAATATACGGCATATAATTATGTGTGACTGACATCGAAGTGCAGGGCTGCCCACGCTTCAGTGCACCCGCCCTTCTTTCCCGCAGCGCGTTTACAATTACTCTAAAGGAAAGACAAATCTTGGGGGACAAAAAGCTGCAGCTTCGAAAAAGGTGTGTCAGACAGCTTTTTCAACGAGCGTCTTATATGAAACCGTAAGCCTCGGCTAAAACTTGGCCGTTGTCAATGCCCTTCTTTATTTCGCCATAATTTCAGTGGTATCCCATCCTCGTCGCCAGTGTAATTCCCCACTTCATTTCACTGTAAGACCCGCGGCATCCCATCGAAGCGAGGTATGAGCTGAGAATGTCTTCGTCCTTTTCTCATCGCCTGGTGTAAGGCATGGTATACGACAGCCGTATCAAACTCTGGGCTCCCCACTAACACACTCCCGGTGGTGTCGCCATTTCTTCCAAGGCGCCCATAGAGAGCAGCTGAACGTTCCTCCTTCTCCCGTTCTACTCCGTGTAATGACAGGTGTATCTGCTTGGACTGCTTTCGTGCGCAATACATCGATCACTATGTACACGTTACTACAGCTCCGCCCGAAGCATGGGCCAAACAAGTGGAAGTATTGTGATCCTCCGGGCGCGAATCATCACTGGGAGAACGCATTCTTCAATGTCCTTCTTTGCCATATTGCCTTAACCGAAAAGAAATTTCGGGCCACAAAAGAAACTTTAAACACTCCTTTAAACTCAGTCGTTTCCCTTAAAACCTGAGCGATATTAGTGATAATCTTTTAAAGAAAAGTAGAAGAGCCTGTGAATTTCAAACTTCCTGCGGTATTAAAAAGCGTAGTTTTCGACACATCTCCGTTTCGATGATTCAGCGGCAGCATGCTCTAATTTAAAATTTAACACGATATTGGCCTCTGGTTTCAAGTTCTGCCGAAATATGCCTTGGAAGATGCTGAAAAAGTACATGAGAAGGCGCCAGTCAGGCGCTGCAATATGGAGGGATACCTTGGAAGCCCATCCCACTCGCTCAATAACTGACGTACCTCCGCAAGAAATGAATGCAAGAGGCACCACCCATAAACAGGGCCATGCTCGCGTATTATTGAGATACGAAGCGACGTCTATGAGAAAGCGCGCGAACGCTATAGTAATTAGTTGTAAACGTAAAGGGTGCAACTTTCAGTTGCGTTTTCCAATCGGCAGATGGCTTTCTAAATCTGAGTGGCAGCAACGACAACGCACGAAGCGAAAGCAGTGTTCTATATTAGCAGGTGGAAAATAATAACCTCGTTTCGGCAAGTGATATAGCAAATAACGGGAAGATAGAAACTCGTGATTTCGCTTTCTAATTAGCCAAATTGTGAAGGAGATACAAGATAGCAGAAAAAGAAACGAAATAAGGGCGCGCCAAAGATGCATAAAAGCCACGTCGACAGAGCCCTCTTACTTTCGCGCGCGCGCTTGCTGCTCGTTTTATGCGCGAGAGAGGCATAAATTAACCGCGCTAATTAAACTGGGCGCCAGAAGAGCGAATGCTTGCCTTTTTTCTGCGCTTACGAGGAACACGGGAACGATCTGAATTGCGCGAAAGGCTAGAAAGAAGACCCGGACAGCGTCGTCATCGCGGCACGCTTTCGTCGACTCTGAGAACCGGGATCGCTGACAGGCATCCCAGGGATGCATTCAGCGTTATGAAAGCGCAAATCAATTAGTACGCGTCACCTATGACAGGGACGGACAGTGCTCAACAGCCTTAATATCGTCTTATTCGAGAATAAGAGGATAACGAATTGGAAGCTACAACGCGTAATCTGGCAACGACGGCTATATACTGTAGTATGCTCGAGACTGTTCGGACAACACACTCTCGGCTGACTTGCGCTCAGTCCGCATGCAAGCGTGGAAAGCTGCACTTGTCGCACACATTTGCGTGTGCGACACGTGCAGTTTTCCGCACGTCCGCACGCGTGCGGAAGGCGTACGAAAAAACCGTGCGGATTGAGCGTAACAGACTTTTACGCTGAAACTCGCACGGTGCAGGGTCACTTGCATGGACGCTTACGATTGCGCTTGTGACTATAGAAGGCACAAGCTGTAGCCTCCATCCCAGTGCCACAGTATTTAGTGATTGCCACGCAGAATACACAGCTCGTCTCTCCTCCTACATTTTATCACCGTTAGTTTCCTTCATCCCCCTTAACCCTGCCCAGGACGGCCAGCCGGTCTGTAGATTGGCTAACCTCCCTGTCCTTCCATGTCGTTTTCGTCTCCTCTCATCCTTCTCAAAGTGTGATCAGCGGTTTTCCGGGGCTCCCGAGACTAGTGACACAACCAGGCGAGAAGGATTCTGTGTCCAATCCTCCCCACCCCTCCTTCAAAAAATGAATTATTTTCTTGCGAGAAAAACAAGGAACGTACAGCTTACCAGGGGGCGAAAAACACTTTATAAAGTAAACACACAAGAAATTATTTCATTAATTTATTTATTTATTCTAAAGCATCAGGCTAACAACGCCACGCGAAACTGAGTCCACGGCAACGCCATTGGTCGATATAAACCTTTTACGGAAACGGTAGTCTCAGCGAAGCACTTGCCGTAAACGTGTCGCTTGGTTAGTGAACTCACGCAGTCTAAAGCAGCAGCTTTTACGAAAGAGCACGCATATGCGGTCAGCGACCTCATGCTTCCTCAGGCTGCACCGATGCTCGGCCGCGTTGCGAAAACAATGTATGACCTACGAGTGCCTCATGTGAGCTCAGCGAAGGCGCCTACAGACATACGGACGCCGCTGTTTCGATATGCCGAGAGAGAGAGAGAGAGCTGACAAGGCATGCCTCTTCTCGCGCTAAAAATAACGCCATCAGCCACCCCGCATCGCTCGCAGACGCTTATCTAGCTTACGCCAGCTCCTGCCTTCTCTACAATTTTGCTTGCATTCGAGACTTCGTGGGAGCGGCTTACTCGGAGAGCAGTATTTACCGGAGCTCGTTTGCCTCGCCACAGGTAAGAGGCAAGTGTCGTCGCAAAACGCTCGGCGTGCCAGCCACTTCGACATCGTCAACAAATGACAATAACCCGAGCTGCTTGTCCCTATCCCGAGCTTTCGTATCATCCACGATGCCGTGCTGTGAAGCCATAGCTCTGTCTCTGGTCACAGTTTCTAAATTTAAAAAAAGATCCCGACTATTACGCTCCAAAACAGCGATATTATTCGGAGGCGCGCCGTACTGTGGGACTCAAGATTAATTTTGACCGCCTAAGGTTACTTAACACGCATCCAATACACGATACAAGGGCACTTTTTTTTTTATTTCAGCCCCATCGAAATTATCACTGTTTTGCTGTTAGCAAAACCTCACAGTCGCTTCTCGCGACTGACGCATGTCTCCCACTGCCTTTAGCATCACGTGAAGACGTATTTCTTGAGCGTGTATCCATTATAGGATGACGAACTCAATAGCAGAAAATGGTGGTTGTTAGCTAAAGCTCAACGTATTCGCATCTGAATCGGTGCTATTAATAAGACCAAGCAAAATCGAAACCTTTCACTCGCACTTTTAAGCTGATAAAGAAATCACCAGCGACATCAATATAGAGCCCTTATTAAGATGGAGCTCTGCAGTAACAAGGAACCAACAGGCTAATGACTTATTCAGCTGATGGCGGTTGTTACGGATGCCGACCGGCTGAAGCGGCAAGACTTCTACCGATGCACGCTCGTTCTCGACGTTTCCCGTTTCCAAAGCACAATGGCTTGGCAGCCGCAGCGCGATGGCCCATTCGCGTCGAGGTTCGATGTCAAGAAGACAACACGTTCTCTTTAGTAAAACGGTCTCGCGAGTCAGCTTCACGTGGCTCGTCTGTGCTCCTTGTTACGCGAGATAAATGCACCTCTGAATGATAACAAGGTGCAAATTTTGTTTGCGTTGGTGGCGTTGCTTCGTGCAAGCGGAAGTGTCACGCTTGTTTTTGTACGCCGGGGTTGGCTTCCCGTTGTGTCTGCGTGCTATACCAGCAAATTCAATTCCAATCAGCACATGTTGATTGGTTCACTGAAAGCTTTTTTTACTGCACACAAGAATTTAGCAACATCACAGCGCAAGGCGGCTCCCACTTCGCCAACGGCCACTGGCTGAAAAGCACACATCGTACGCCAGTCCTCAACAACAAACACATCATATAGCATTTGAAAAAGAAATACTTTCGCCACCGTCATTGCACGGGCATTGTGCTGATCGCAACTCTAAATTTAGGACTGCATACGCCAAGGTTACGCAGAGAATTCATAGCTTTTTTTTTTTTTCAGCCGATACCGCGAGTTGCAACAGAACTGCTTGTTGGCCTAGTTGGTGCTTGCTAAAAGACATGTTCTTTGCCGCAATTGAACACTCACAAAAGGAAGACGCAAATCAGTTGGAAGTGCCGCCTGTGTTGTCTTTATGTGTCTTCCCTTTGTGAGTGTTCAATTGCGGCAAAAAACATGTCTTTTACCGCGAGTTGCGAACGTGCATATTGACGCGCCCATGAGGCCTGTTCAATGTAAACCGAAGCGCGGCGGACATCCGGCAGGAAGGCAGTATTACGCACCCCGCGTGTTGCCAACGTATACAGCCGTGCTGCAGAAATTCAAGGCACGGAATGCGTCCTCAAAACGGCGACTCAGAACAACGCCCAACCAACCACCCTGGCAGAGCGGCTTCGAAACAATACTCGCCCACACAAGAACACGCCAACAAATCACGCTTATCGGCTCGCGGGCGGGCGCGCATATGCAAAGTTTGGCGTACCTGTGGAGCGAGACCTCGGTGTCGCTGGAGCGTTCGTGTTCGACGTCGTCGCCCCCCTCGGCGGCATCCTTGACGTCCGCGGGCGAGCCGGAGCCGAGTTCCTCGAAGAATTTATTCACCTCGGCCTCGCAGCTGTGCTCGTCTGCGCAAGGGTGGAGAACAAAAAGCAGCACGGCCAGGGTGAGATACGCGAGCAGGCTGAATTAACTCTCCCGCAGCCGTACACGCCTTCGCCGTCACCGGCTCGCTACACTTTGATCGTTATGGAGAACGGAGTGCGGGGCACAGCTGCACACAGCGAAACGGGCGCACACGCTTGGAAATCTATGCAGGCGCACCGACGATGGTAAATTTATTTTTCTTCGTTCTTTTTTTTTTCTTTCTGCATTAAGGCGCGCGTCATTAGGGTGGCTGGAGAGACGACACAAATGGCAATAAACGACCGATAAGATACGTCCGATGGAAGCCTAAACAGATTCAGTGTACAAAAATATACCGGCGTAGAACAAAACAAGAACACATAGAGAATTGAGTGAGCGGAAATGAATAGGAAAGGCATTCAATAGATGGCATCCACACTTCTTGTTCACCTCTTTTCCAGCGCGCTTGCGACTTGTTCAGCAGTACGTGGTTCATTTTTTTTTTCATTAACTATTAAGCTAGCGCGCACCCGCACCTCTGACGACGTAAAATGATATTTTCAATGTGGGCCCGGACCTCGCCCCTTCTCACCTCTCGTTGCAAAGTGAAAGGGCTATTATGGTCTCGAGAAGGGCGAGGTGAGCGGAAGCGCACTTGTTGGCTGTATACAGGCGGATCTAGTCTTACAATAGTTAGACACTGGCGCAGCTTTTCCGAAGAGGCAGTAAATATTGCAATATTATTCAAGTGTAACAAAAACATAGTGAAATTCTTATTCCGCATATTTAGCGAGGACAACATTCGTCTCCTCATTCAAATACATGCGACACGAGAAAAGACGAAGAAGTTAGGAAGAGAGATTCAGGTTTCTTTCGCCCTACACTAGCATGTGAGAAGGACATGCGATAGGTATAGGCCTTAAAATAGATCATGATTCATAATGCCGTGTGATCACATAAAATCTCGCGTATTATTCATTGTTATTATTATTATTTTAATGCACAAGCACAGATGACAGCGAGCTCTGCGTGCGCATTCAGGTGAGGTCAGATTACTGCAGCTTTGTGCGTAGATGACGCCCGAGGTCAGCGAGCGACATCATCATCGGTGTGTCATCCAGTCGCCTTTGGGCATCGCGCAACGAGTGCCTGGTCGTCATAGCAAGGACAGTGAATGTGTTGGAAATCCTCGTCCGAACGGTAAAAGTCGTACGACGCACCGTCCACATGAATTGCACAAAAACGCTTAGTGTTGACGCCCCCCGCCCAGCTTTCGGGGAATAACCTTGGTGCGCACCTTGAGCGAGACCATGACGGTGTCCGCGGCTGCGGACGCCCCTTCCACTCATTCCGCGAAATGTTTCTTTCTTCCTTTGACAGCAAGTTATATCTAGTGTTTGCACTGCTTCGTGAATGCCCTTGTCTTAAGATTCTTGCGTGCCTTATGTGCCTCCGAGATGTGTAATCACGCCAAATTTTTCTTGCAATAGGAAGTTATACTTAGTGCGCAATGGTCTATGTCATGTCGTACGAAACGTCGTGTGTGTCAAACGTCTAACAATGCAAAAAGAAAAAGAAAAGGGGGGAGAAGACATTAAGGAAGGGCGAAAAGAAGGTCCGCACTAAAATCTCCGAGCCAACAGCTGCCATTCACCAAGCGCATGCTGAATGGTGCTATAATACCGTACCGTAGCATACAAAACGGTTTCGACCAAGGCGTGTGGTATGCACACATACGCCTGAGTATCACGAGTTGGACAACGTGCACATGGAACGGCCGGTGGCCCCTCAGACCTGTACTGTACGTGCTATCACCGGTCCTTTCAGCCGCACGCTTATACGAAGACCAAGCAGTTATTTCCTTGCATGGAAGTGAACGCACGCTCTGTGATCGCACGCAAGTGCTTGCCGTTGCACCGCAGGCTTTGCAAGCGGGAGGACTTTCTCGGAAGTGGATCGACGCTCGTCCTGCAGTTTGTTTATTTTTTCCGAGACACGTGCCGCGGAGACACGGCGCGGCGCCTCCTAACAGCACGAGCGTCACGTGTTTGCCGCAAAGCGCGCGCCGCAGCGCGCATGTGTTTACTCGCGCCCTCGCTAACGCCGCGTTCGACAGACGAAGTTGCTCGCGGCCCTCGATGTTCCGAGGCGTCATTAATGGCGCGCAATCAAGCGCAGCGACAGCGTAGGCGTCGAGAACGCCACGGGCCGGGGCGAAAGCCGCAGGTCATGATGATTCGACCGAAAGCGGCGGCACGACCTCGTGGCCACCCGCAATGCGCTGCTCCGGCGGCGGCAACCCCCTTCTTTTTCTTTTTTTTCCTTGGTTGGCCGTGGGGCGCTCGCTGGGACGCGCCGACGACCCCGCGAGCAATACGGCGACCGCGCGACGGGAGGAAAGATACAGTTCAAGGCTCCTCCTACCGAGTTTTGCTTTGGCTGTGCATTTTCATCACAGTGCAACGCTTACTATGCTCGCGCGTTTGACAAGCTTCACAACCAACATCGACAACCGCGTGGTGTAGGCTACGAAATCCTGTTTACCCTTTCCTAGGCCCCTCCAAACGGCAGGAATGGGCAGGAACTTTTTTCTTTAGTTGATGCCCTTCGCCCCCGTGCTGCACATCCTCGTACATATTTGTAACACCCTCCTATGCCTGTTGGAGAATGTCATCTACCAAAACAACACCTTGTTTACTTTCCTCTTCTTTACTTTGTTTCTTTCCCTAATTCTCTCTCTCTCCTTCCTGCGTTACACAGCGTCACACAGCACGCTTATCGACAATGAGCTGCAGGGGTCCTGTATTCCTAGCAAGGCGCAAGCAACGGTGCTGCGCGTCGCTTGGGAGAGCCCCGTACATGTCGAGACACGTTGCGACGCTTTGTCTGCGGTTCAGTTGCTTCCTCCCGGCCCACACGCTTCGGAGAACGAATCGTAATTCAATGCAGGTTAAGCCTCCTTACAAGGTGCGACTCCTTTAAAAGCAGCTCGGCAATTGCTTAGACGCTGACAGTGGGTCATACACGAGCGGCATCTTCCCCCGATGACCAGTGGTGTCGAGATTCCCCGTTTCAAAGGTTCTGAATACTATTTTGAAACGTCTCGGACCAGCAGCAGCAGTAGAGATACACTCCAGTACACCAGCTATAGGACCTGAGGGTGCATTTTCTGGAGCTGCTAGAGGCACTAGGGTGCTTTTTCACCTCAATTAGACTTCTAGCGCACCCTCCGTCGTGCCTTGGATTTCAGTTTAGGACGCGGCGCGCACGCCGGCTGTCCGCTTGCGCGACACGTCTCTCGTGGTTGACACTGTTGTTTATAAAGTGCGCCTGTCGCAGTTAATAACGAGACCGGGGTTGGTCGTGCTCTCGGGATGTGTTAGCAAGGTTCCAGAACGTGATGTCACCCCTGTCTGGGTCCCACCACCTGGGGGAAGAAGTTATGCCGCATGTTCGCTTATTGTCCAATCCTCTTACTGCACAGGAAGCGCTGTACCGTGAGGATGTATGTACCGCGCCATGCATAGATTTCCGAGAATTCTAGTCATCTCTACTAGCAGCTATACCATGATTCCAGCTTGAAAGGTATACGGGTAGGCGATTTCTCTTTATCCCCATCTCTCTGTCTCTCTCTCTCTCTCGCTCAAAATTAAATTTTTGTAGAGGACAAATGTCTTCGAAAGCCTCACGTGCCCGACGCTGGAATGTATACAATGTCACGTGTGCGGATGCATCTGAGTATATTCGACATTCGACACAATAGCTCACTCCAAGGCCCTTCAAATCGGCTCCACCTCTCGGCTCGAATAATTTCTGCTGAACCAGCACGCAGCGCGATGAACAGGTGAACTTGGGGACGCAAGCGGGAAGCCCGATCTGAAAGCGAACACAAATACGCCGCGTGGCATGTCTGCAAATAGCCTAAAACAAGCGTAATAATCCATCCAAGCGGTTTATTTAGAGTACGCTCCTCGATTAAATTAGAAATGTGCGATTTGCCAAGTGTGTGGGCTATATCTGCCCATTATGTCCCCACCGATCATCGGCTCAGAAGGCGCTGAAGGGTCTTTTGTGCTTTCTGAGAACGTCTGGCTTGTGCGAGCGCCTGTGACTCTGTAGTGCTGCTGTTCGTCCACGCCTCTCTACCCCCATCTCTCTCTTTCTCTTCCTTTCTATTCTCCTTCTCCCTTCCCTCAGCGCAGGGTAGCCAACCGGACTCTTGACTGGTTAACATCCCTGCCTCCCTTATATATATATATATATATATATATATATATATATATATATATATATATATATATATATATATATATATGCGTGTGTGTGTGTGTGTGTGTGTGTGTGTGTGTGTGTGTGTGTGTGTGTGTGTGTGTGTGTGTGTGTGTGTGTGTGTGTGTGTGTGTGTGTGTGTGTGTGTGTGTGTGTGTGTGTGCTGTCGTGCTGTGCACATCATGGATTACCAACTAGCCCGGTTTCCCTCCTGGTTTCTGACTAGAGTGATGTGACGTGATGTATTAAATTTCACACGAAGGTTTGAAGAATTGAAAGGGTTGATGAAGGTGGGAATTTACCCCGAAAAATTAAAACAGATTGAAGAAATGTCGACAAAGGACCTAAGAATATGACGGGCTACTCGAAGGAAATGTGAATCCAGACTTCGTTTATGTGAGCAAAACTGGTCACACAAGCGCCCATTCGTAGATGTAGATGTATATGTAGATCCTTGCGATATACTGGTCCGTAGTCTACCGATTCCCTGTACGGGTCTTCTTTCCCGCTTCTTCATCTTCTCTTCGTTCTCTACGTGACATGTTGTAGGGCCACTCTCTGGGAATAAATGCGCTGGAACACTATCCAGTGAGGCAGTCAGCATATTTCACGGGAAAAAAAAATGTTCCGGCTGTGTCTAACGCGACTTTGAACCCGGACACATCTTCTCTGTGAATGAGGTTGCCGTAGTGCAAACGCTGCCCTTTATAAGATTCCCATAGCATTATGTTTGGCTGTAAATAACATACTACATAATATGCAAGCCCCGATTTGATTGATGCTCCATATTCTTTCTTCCGCGTGATTCTCGCAAAACTTTAACACGAGGCACAGCGAATTCTGCACTAACGCCTTTGCATATTTTTGTGACCATATGTTCAATTACCTTTAATTTTCATGAGTGTGACACTGGCTCACCTCGAAGTATACAGACTCTTGCGACATGGACTTAAGCCCTTCAACGAGGTAATATGCAAATCGTGGTTGGCGACGGTGACCTGAAACTAACCCGTAAAGAACAGGTGAATTTACAAGTTGAAACTCTGCTTCTATTGTTCTTACAGGAACTTTTTAGGGACCACTCCTTTATTTTATTTCTTTTTTTCATTTCTTGCGCTGTCATACAGCCTCTCGCGAGTCCCTGGGATGTCCGATTTCCTATATGCAACTTTGATCCGAGGCAACGCAGCGTTGGTAGCACACTTTTATCTGTTCATCTAATATGAAATGTTTATTTTCCTTTTTTCTCTCTCTCTCACTCTCTCCATCACCTTTCCGCTGACACATTTTCGCCAAATACGGCCGATGCAATTGAGCTACATTGTAATCTCTACGCTGCATTGAGCAACAGTGCTACTGTCGGTGTTTCCGTGCTCTATAGCTTCGTGCGCTTCATCGACCACATGCGCAGATTTCACGCTCGACCATGCAAGAAAATGGGCCAATGACAGGCCCGCACACGTAGACTAAGTATTGAGAGACGCGATGCCTCGTTAAGCGTAAGCAAACTTTTTTTTCTTTTGCTCGAGCGCTGGCATGTAAATGTTGCTAAATCGAGTCGGAACGAGATGGTTGGAAGGGTCTTCAGCCTCTTCCAACAATGTCGGCGAAGTTCATTGATTGATTGATTGATTGATTGATTGATTGATTGATTGATTGATTGATTGATTGATTTTCATTGCGCATTTAGGTCAATGTACACGAGCGCTTGTTTGCATGCTGCCACTATCAGCATACTGTCACTGCGGCCAGCAGTCGAACCCGCGACCTCGCGCTCACCGGCTAAAGGCTTTAATTCCACGGGGGGCATACCAGTAGTGTCAAAGATTGTGCCCGTCGTCTACTCTCCTCTGCGGCCTTCTACAGCCCATCGCTGCCGAAGATGAAGGTTTCATTCCTGACCGAGGTGACAGCGTTACGGCGGAAGTGACCTATCGCAAACGTTTATGGCGCTCGAATTTCAACACCAAGATGCGCATATTAAGCAGGTACGCGGCACTGTCGCCCCTGACCCCGACCGTCTCCCTACGCAGAAACCGCCGGCAGCTTGCAGCACTGCTTCGCCGCACACTAGATGTAGTCCATTAGCACTAAATCAATTTCCACATTATTTGCCCTATTTTGTTGTTTTCTGACTCACACAGCCACTGAAACAAATGATACTAAACAACTATCCACACTTACGACAGAGAACAGAATAGCTCAAAGAAATAGGCCCGGGGCGACGTGGAGGTCCTGTGACCGGAAGAGCGCGTATCCGTTTGAATCAATAACGACGTGTGAAAAATTTATGACAAAGCATGTGTCTACGAACCCACCGCGGTGGCTTAGTGGATGTGGCGTTTCGCTGCTAACCACGCGAGGTCGCGGGATCAAATCCCGGCCGCATATCGACGGGGGTTAAATGCAAAAACCTTCGTGTCCGATGCATTGGGGGCACCTTAAAACCTGCTAGTCAAAATTAATCATCAGTCCCTCACTACGGTATGTCTCATAACCAAATCGTGGTTTTAGCACGTGAAACCCCCGAGTTCCATTCAATTCACGTGTCTGCATGGTTGCGGCACCCAACCAGTGGTCAACATGCGCACAATGTTCGTGTTGCTTCCTCTTTTTGATTTGTCGGGTATATTCGCAATGTTTTGCCTGACAGGCGTGAAAACCTTGGGCGGTCGTACAAGAAAGGTAGCTGCAACGAGTGCCGCGCTAATTGGGAAGCTAAGAAACTCTGGGCGCAGCTGTTTGCGCCATTGTTATCGCGCTGCTTTTGTTTAGTTCTCCCCAGGCTTATGCTGAACCGCGCAAGTCGCTCTAGCCAGAACAGCCCGGCAGTCGCGCAGCTGTTTACATAAGTTTGGTTTGCATTAACTTTCTTGGAATTTTCCGTTGCATGGGGTGATACGGTTGTTTGTAACGAATGGTGGAGGCAATGCATTCCATGAAATAGGGGTGGAACGGAGTGGGGGGGGGGGGGGTCACTTGTTACTCATTAGTAAACTATATGGACTATATGGAGAAATAGGTATTTCTCTTCTCGGTTATTGACGTGCAACTGGCATGCGATTGTACAGCCTTTAAATTACTCACGAGACGCGTATCGAAGCTATCGGACATGTCAATCAATTATTTGTCGCAGGGTTCTCAACTGTACAGACGTGAAAGTAGCACATAACGATTGAAATTTTAAAATGCAACACGATATAATCGGCAGACAAGCCCGTTAAAAACGGCAGTGCCAACTGACAGAAACAATCAATATTCATATATGATTGAATATATGCTATACGCAGGTTCAGCGCCCGCTGGGGTGCTGAGTTGCGGACTGAAGGTCAAACGAAGCGGAAGCAGCACTAGCAGGTCCGTCGCTGGACGCACTTCCGGTACGTCCAACATACCCGCCCAGCACAACGCAACTAGAACTGCAACGAGCGGACAGCATACCGAGTATGCTGATCTTGCTTCGGCCGCCGTGGACATCGTCGCGTATTCCCGTGGCGACCTGTATGGCCTTGACCCGCTCATGACCGCCGCTTCGGTGACCCACGAAGACGTACACGTTGTCGCGGCAGTCGAGCACGAAGCAGTCACCGTGGTTCAGCGAGCTGGCCTCCAGCGGCACCTGTCCCACGCGGATGTTGCGGCGCCCTTTGACCTGGAAGAGCCGCTTCTGCACCGTCTTGTCCACGCTCTGCAGGCCGGACTCGATGCCGCCTTCCAGGTACCTGCGAGTGGCACGCGGTCTGTTCAGCGAAAGACGTGCACATCTAAGGCGTCTCATGGCGTGTCTACCGCATCTTCCCTTTCTCGTTATGGCTGGCACAGTAAATGGGGCACGAATAAAGGTAAGACATGCAGGCTAACCAGTGAAGATCTCGGTTGACTCGGTTGAACCGGGCCATTAGAACAATAAGGATGGAGGAGTAAACGTAAATAAGAACGAAATAAAGGAATTGCAGAACTACAAAGACGTAGACTCGTGGGCAACTTTCTGTGGAAATGAATGGAAAGTCGCGGGTGCAAAGCGCGCTCAAGTAACAGCGCTTCTGAAAGAAGTCCCACATTTTCGTCCGCGTTAGCTTGGGAATATAGGAAACGTAATCACATTATTCGCAACAGCGAAATAAGGAATAAAACACTACTTAGTGCTAAACTGGATTTATATCTATGTTTTTTTTTTTTCCTCAGCGTCTGATCAAATACGATACCGCTTCAGGTGGAAGGTACGCTGATTCCGTTCATGTTCCAAGAAAACAAGATCACTTTAAAACGCTGCCGGACTATGTGGCGCGGTAGCGCAGGTGAAACAAGCTCTGCTGCCGTGGCTTTCCCTTCACTGCCACAGAAAGTTGTCCGCGGCTACAGAAGCAACAACAATCGTCACAGCCGCTTATCTTGGCATTGGCGGTTGGACTATCAGCGAAAGAAACCGCCTCGGCTGGATCGTGGTCGGAAGTAACAAAAACATAGCGCGAGAAATGTAAACAAGAAATGCAGAATCCCAGTCGTTATCCTAGAACACAAGTGGCGAAACGGTTCATTTCTGGCAAATAAGCTGCGGGCGCCTGTTCTCCCTTTGTTTCTTGCTTCAAGAGTTTTCGTGTGCCGAATGCTCCCGGACTTTCTCTTCCGGGAAAGTCAGTTGTGTGTACGAACAGGACCAGTCAGACCTGTTGAAGAAGAGCTTCGGCATTCAGCCCCTCCCTGTCAGATTGCACCTGCTTACACTTATTAGCTGCATCCTTTCTGTTCTTCTGGGAATGTCGGCTTTTCTTGCCGGTTGAGCTTGTTTGTTTCGAATGCGCTGCCGCGATAGTTCTTGAATACGACGCTGGAACACACTCACCAGCGCGCACGTGCACGTGCGTATACAGGGTGTCCCACGTAACTCGAGCCCAATTTTAATAAAAGATGCAAATGCCACGTAGCTGGACGGAACCAGGGTAATGCTCTTTGCCGTCGCTAGGCGATACTCAGATTATTTTTATTGTTCTTGCATTCCGCCTAGTGATATAATTAGCATAATTAATTACACAATAATAAATAATTACTTACATTTTCAAATATTGTAAGTAGATTAAAAGTGCCAATGAGAAAATTGTAGAGCAACATGAAAAATTCCCGGAACAGCTTTCTGTTGCTCAACACGTGCTACATAAAACTGTCTTTCCAATCACGAGAGAAGCCCGCAAATACACAAAAAATCGCCGTGCGACTGGCCACTCGAAGCACAATTTGCCTGACATGAAATGACTATGCACACAACTCTTCTCGCAGATTTTATCTTGAAACATGGCGTACTTTTCGAAATACATTCAGCAAGCGCTTTGCCGTCGGTGTAAACTAGCGTCTTGTACGTGACGTTCCTGCATATGCGTGTGGCTAGCAAATTATTTTATACCTCTCGGGCACTCAGGAATACATTTGTTTAGTGCTTGATCTATGTTTTGCTAGAATTTGTAAGGACGAATTTTTAGCATGTGTCACAGACAATTTTTGGTGGATTTCAGTGGATTTTTACTGTTGTTGTGGCAGAAAACTCGCAGTAATAAATGTCAAGACTGAGCAGCACTCTTCACGCACTTTCATTAGCACACATTTTTTTTTTCTATTTCTACCGCTGTCTCCTATTCACACTCCCATTGTGCAGGCAACCACCACGCTCGGCTGACTTCCTCGCCTCGACAGTCCATAGAACCAATCTGCCCAGTAGGTGGCAGGTGTCGATACCTTTCCGTACCCTTCCGCAGCAAGCATGTGCTTGCTGCGGTAAAGCTAGGGAAACTATGGAGCATGTTTTATTAGAATGTGAAGACGTCTACTTAGCGGTCGATTTAGGCACCACTGGCCTCCTTGAAGCCCTTGGGTTCAGGAAGACAAGTGGAATAGTAAACATGTCCGCAGTAGGGATTAGTAAGAGGGGATTGGAGGATTGGTGGAATAAAAGTAGAGAAACGACAAAAAACGGAGACGTACAAAAGCACAGTTCGCAATAGGGGATGAAAAAATTTGGTTGTGGGAGTTCATAGTGTTCTTTTTTTTATTGTTTAACCTAGGTAGGACATTAGGCAGTATAATAGCAAGAGCTTGGTGGCGCAACCCACCGCCCCGTTCCAAAGGGACGCTCATAACATCCATCCATCCATCCATCCATCCATCGATCCATCCGTAATATTCTGTAACATATAAGCTCCGAAGTTAAGGCATGCACCCCGAGTCCTTTCTTTTGTATTGTTGATTGAGCCAGCCTGCGCATTACGGCGTGCCAGCATGATGGCGACTTATATGAATTTTAAATCGGCGCATGGGAGCTAGCACGTGCGTCTAGTATATGTTTTGCGAGGCGCTGAAGCAATCGGATGTGGTTACTTCCATGACACCGCACGCGTTAGCTCAGACACTTGATTCATATTCTTGTGAAAGATGACTACTGCATCTTATTATAGCAATCTGGGCCCAACGCTATCAATTTTAAACGCATTATCATTTGGCGCATGTCCATTATAGCCATAGGTCTACTGTAGCTGCTCTGGATAAGTTCATTGAAGCGGAGAGGGGATGGGAAAGCTTAGAAGGGTATATATATATATATATATATATATATATATATATATATATATATATATATATATATACTCTTTTAAGTTTTCCCATCCATATATATATGCATATATATGTACATAGTGCAACTCACAGTGGTCTGCTCCGGACCCCCGTCAGTTGCACTTTGCTCCTCGAAGAAGCAGGATGTGTGTCGAGTGAGCTCCTGAACAACACTTTGCAATGTGTTGAACGCAGTTTATATCGTGGCGTCAGAACCTCAAAGAGGTACTACATAATTCTAAAGCATTTCTCTCGCATTTACTACCAAATCACCACGAAGTTGTTCAGTGGGGCTTAATTTGTCGACATTTGTCAACGCTTTCTATACAGTGATTCAGTCGCGCATTATCTCCTTCTCAATAGCTTTTTTTTTTTTTTGCCCTTTTTGCTCTTTGTTGTGTGCGCTTTTCGTTACCTTTAGTATAGCCAGTGCCCTTCTTCGGTATGAGCCATGTGTTGAAGCCACAACCGCAGCATCCAACAATTGGGCGTAAGCGGGACATGGATAAGTGATGTGCGGCCTCGAAAAGTGCGAGCCGGTTTGCGCGGTGCCCACTTTGCAGGACATGGGGACTTTGGGTTAGGGTAGCCCTTACACCAGCCATCACTTGTACCTGGGGCTGAAGGCAATGCGATGAAGAGAATTTCCAGTCTACGAAGTGCTCCGCCATTGCGTCTGCAGCGAGCACGCGTCGTCTACATTGGACATGTGCCCTTAATTGGAAAAGAGACAGTCCGCAAGAATGCTCTAGAGATACGAATTTGAAAACTGACCAACTTGAAGACTATGAGCGAAGGCTCATGGACAATCCATTTCAAGAGTTGCTGTTGCAGCATCTACATTAAACGAGCTTGCATGCTTATATGTAATTTCATTCCCACATTATCGGGGGTGGTAACCCAGGCAAAACAAAAGAAAAGCATAATAGCGATGCTGAAGAGAACTTGCAACAACACTCCTTGAACACGGTTATTAAACCATGTTTTGTTCATCATGCTTTTGTTCAATTTAGTTTGTTCACGTACATAGGTATATTATAATAATGCGTATTTGTTCTTTAGCGGTATTTTCTATCACAAGTGCATGCACTGCATTGTTATGAACTCCTTCGCGTAACCACTCGCCTCATTAGCGTCATTTGACCGTGAGGGCACTGTATATAATTAAAATAAGATATACTTGATCACCAGATAATGTTCTCTTGAACGCGTCTCCTATTATTTTTTTTTCTTTCGCTTTGTCACTACAGGGCCCACGGAAGGTGAGTTGCTGAGGCATCGGGATAGAACACCTCACTGCAAGACAACGTAAAACGGCGCGCTCACCTGATGCCGGTCTTGAAGTACGACAGGAAGAGGTCCGACTCGTGCTCCTGCACTTCACGATGCTGCACGGGAGCGCCGCCCAGCGAGTCGTCCAGCTCCACGCTCTTGATGGCGGCGACCGTGTATTCGTCCTGCGTTTGCCGCGAGCCACCGAAAGAATAGAATGCTTGTTACGTGCACGAGGGCCAGCGCGAACAGAGACAGACAATAACTAGACATTAGGAGTGAGCATTCTTGCGCCCTCTTTCTGCCATTTCCAACTCTTTCACGTTGTCTCGCTAAAGGATCATTGTCACCTCGCTTGTTCATCAGGCAGCTTTAAGAGTTACGTCATCCAAATACGGGTTGGCTTTACAAGAATACTATTAGAGAAATTCTCGCGCGAAGGCCCCAAACAGGCTAACACTCCCATGTAGATTTCACGAAAACCACTTGGTTAGTTAGAGTCGTCAATGAAAACAACAAGAAAAGAATTAAACAAAAGAATAGCATAGACACTCCTTTTACTTCTGCACATAATTTCTTTTTTGCCTCTGCGCCCTTAATGCCGCGTGTCGATGTCAATAAGTTAGCCGTGCCACGTCGGCGGGTCAGCTGTACGGTAATCCTCTGCCGGTAATTTTCCAGACTTCTGTCTAGGGCAATGACTACACTAGAAGCATAGCGCGGGAAGGACGATCGACAAAGACTAGACAGGACAAGCTCGAGCTTTAGCGCTTGTCCTGTCTAGTCTTTGTCGATCGTCCTTCCCGCGCTATGCTTCTAGTGTAACTATGTATTGCCAACCAGCCTAAGCCTATAGTCTTCTGTAGAGCAATGAATCGGCGCATTGCGATTGCCGTTCGTTAATGGCCAATTTGAGAGACAATGCTTGCGTACGGCGAAGTTAGATGCACGCGTGGGTCATACAGCATTTAACACATATGCAGTACCTTGAACTTATATCCGTTGCAGTGTTACCGATCTTTCTTCACTCTCTCAGCGCAGCGCTGTTGTGCTTTTTACATTATTGTGGGCATGTATAGGGGGAAAAAACGAGCTAAAGAAAAGAAAGTACTCAGACAAGGAAGATGACGTCACGTCGTCTTCCTAATTGTTATGTCGCCTTCCTTGGGTTCGCACTTCCTTTTGTGCTCCTATTTTCTTACCCATTTTAGTGTGATAGTAAGCGTGGACGCCTGCACCTGTTCCGTGTTTATAGGAATTTTGGTTTGGAACATCATTATTGGTTTGGAACCCTTAATAGATCTTGCCGCATACCTGAAGATGTTTATCTGTATGACGTATTCACCTTAAATTGAACTGGTTCCCCCCCCCCTCCATCTTGTGCAATGAAAAATATATATACTTTTCATCCTGACAGAGTATATTTAAATGAATCCCGAAGTTTGAGTTCCGCAGCAAGAGCCTGCTTTCTCACGTTCTGAACTTAGGCTTTGAACATCAAGGGCCGTTAACCGTGAGAAGTAATGACCACGCTAAGTTATCTACAGTAGGCGAACATGAGAAGCCTCCGTATAAAGTCAACGTTTCGAGTAGACATTTAGCCTTCTTGCGGAGATAGTTCCTCCACGCCAAAGCTCCTGTTCGGCCACTGGTGATCACTTAAAGCTTACCATGCTTTTCTGACCTCTTTGACGTGACCACGCTAAGTCTTACGTGTCCCGTGATTCCATATGATTAAACATATTATGTTTCGCTATAGCACGGCACTTGATTTACAAGATTTTCCCACCACGTCAGCGCAGCGAGAGCTTCACTTGTTGCTTCGAAAACAAGCGCAATCAAAGCTCCAATCTATCTGCCTTCTGCTACGGCATCGTGGGAAACTAGCAGACGACACGATCTGCGGAACGCCAGGACACAGCACGAACCTGCGATGTGTCTCGTCCCAGCCAGAAGTGGATGTTCCACTCGAGTCGGCCGCTCTTGGCTTGCTTCGTCTGCGAGTAGGGAGAAACAAAAAAAGACAGAGCAGGCGAGGGCTGAGAAGCGAAAGCTTAGCTTCGAGATCGACATCGGCAGCTGTTCGCGTCTGGTCCGTGAAAGACGTACGGGCGCCGCGGGGCCCGCCCGCCGGAAATTCTGGGAGTGCGACAAAGCCGACGCGCCGCGAATATGCCGCCTGCGATGCATTTAGGGTCACGCGCGAGCGTGGGCGCGAATAAAGAGCCTTCGCTTTCGGATGCGCGTCTGTTGGTTCCGTTATTTTTTTTCCTAACCGATTCCATCTTTACCCGTTGCGTAAGCAAGGGTCCTCGGTGCATCAGCGACGCAGTAGCACGCAGGCTTTGTTGCACTTATTACACACCGGCCGCATGACACTTTCATTGTGTGCGCACGTTTTCAGGGAACCCTCTCTCTCTCTCTTGTCTTTCTACTGCTTCCTCTCCTTTTTCTTTGTAGAGTAGCCAACAAGATGCGTTTCCACTTAACCTCTCTACCTTCGTCTATTTATACTACCTCTCTCTCTCTCTCTCTCTCTCTCATTCTACAACGTTGCGGTGTTTCTGAAAGGCGACAGGATTCGGCTTCTGCCTTGGAACACATGCTCAAAACTCACGTGCGAGTGTTCACACACCTTCAATTATCCTTATCCTCTTCTTTTGCGGCTTCGCTTTCCTTTCCTCATTGTACCATAGCAAGCGGTACAATCCTGGTTACCACCCTTGCGTTCGTTTTCTCGGTCACTTCCTCTCTCTCCTTTTTCGTTAGGATGTTTGTGTGGAGGTTAGAGTCAGCATCATCCAATCGGAATCGGTATGACGAATCTGTTCAGAGTTGATGGTGGTGCAGAGTCCAGAAATTTGTGTTTCGTAACCCGTTTTTAACACCTTCGGTTGCACGTGTTTCTACAACGGAGCCATTACATGTCAGCCGGGATGGAAACAGAAAAAGACTGACAAGCATTTTTTTTTTTCTGCAAGGTGGTAAAGTGAAAACAATGAGAAATTAGGATACATGGGATGGAAGAACGGTAGGGTTTGAGAAAAACGGTTGCTTGAAAGTTTCAGAGAGAGAGAGAGAGAGAGAGAGAGAGTGAACTTTAATCAGCACCAGCAGTTTAGTCGGCAGGGCAAGTTTCAGAGACAAAAATATTTCTTGTGAAAATAAGGCTAGAGAACATAAGTGGCTGCACGTTCACTTGAGCACAAAACTGTCGGGCAGGGAAGTTTTCATATTAGGCGTTACGTAAATTTTACCGGTGCGGAAGGCTGAATCACTCTTCAGAAAGTATACACAGCCGCTTAGAGTAGGATCTCTGAAAAAACAAAATGGTATTTGTTTGTGGAAAATCGATATGGGTTCTACGTCCTAGGTAACGTTAATGGATAAGGATAGGCATAAGAACGATACCGCATACTATATACTTTTTAGACTACTTATGATTCCAGTATGAGAGAACAACCGGTCCGAATTACAGTTCTGCGCTTCTGAGTTGAATGTGTGGTCAAATCATCTTCGTGGTGCTTAGAATCATACCGAAATAAGCATACGTGCGCCTTTCTTGTGCAGTTATGTTTCTGTAATATTCGTGCGTCCTAAATCAAGCCACTGTGCAGATTGCATGGGTACTGCTGCAGATTTCGCAGCCCGAGTGATGAGGCGCAATAACGATGTGGTGCACTCTAAGTAATCGCCAACAAGAACGCATATTTCTTGAATTAACAAGGATGCGATTGAAAGGTCCCAAACAAGTACAAAGAATACGAAAAAAAACGCCGTATAGTGGAGGGCTCGGGACAAACCTTGGTCACCTTTTTGACAGGCAAGCTTTTTTTTTTTTTTTTTGCATCCAGTCTCTCATTCTTAATGCAACCTCCAAGGCCGGGAGTCGAACCCGCGACCTCCGCTACAATGGCAGAACGTTGCGTAACCACCGAGCCTTCGCGACGATTCTCGCCAAGTTTACAATCTGCGAGTCATCGCGACCTGGGGTGAGGAGGCTGCGAACCAAGACACGGTATTGCTGCGGAATATGCTCTGGCGGACATTCCCTAAGCCACGTTACTTCGAAGTTGCAGCATTCCTGGAATCTCTGCATCGAATGCGATACCCCTTTTATGTCGGCAGATCTTTGCATGTGGAGTGCCACCTCCTTTCTGAAGAGTATAGGCAGCTTCCGGTGACAGTTGCCAGCCTGCGCCTCGGTTTTCCTTTCCTGTCAAATGTGTGCATGCTTTCAAAACAAATAAGAATAATAATAGTTGCGTGTGGGGAAAGCAGAGAACTATATATGTACAGTACATCAGTATATATACAACACAATATCAAAGACAACTATTGTCGCGGCGCATTTGCCAGCCGAGTTCTCATTTTCATAGCTTCACTTTTATTTTTTTTGATACTGCAGGAGAAAACCAAAGTTTAGAATTGTGTGCAAGCAGAGAATTCATGTGGCACCCTCCATTTCGGGGCCCGCATTCGCAGAATGCTCTTACGCTAGAATTGTTCGTAAGAGCGAATTCTAACCAATCACGATGCTCGGTACATCATTAGCGAAGGCGGCCGGTCACTGGCAAAGCGCACTTACGAATGAAAGCTTCGGGACGTCGGCCCCTGATTTAAACGTTGTAAACTTAGCGCGAAGCCCATAATAGCGTTGTTGATATGCTGGAGGGAGCTTTAAGTTGTAGATAGTTCAGCAAACCTATAACTAATGAATGAATTAAATAATTATTACACTCCGCATTTCCTTTTTCATTTTCTTTCTCTTCTTACGCATGTGCTCTCCACGGCCAAAAATAAATATGAGCACGTTGTTTTAATTTTGTTAGATGTGGAGCAATTCTCGGGCATTTTCACGGAGTTTTCTACCAAAATTACTAGAGGGTACACGGGCACGGTGATAGATAAAACGGGAATGGTAGCTGGTATGTGTATTTATTTATCCCCTTCGTGTTTGCATATCTATTGACTGCGCTGTATCTGCCTTTACTGACCTAGACTTCAGAGCAATGCTACTTTTGAAAACGCAGAAGGTGATGAGACTTTAGAGCCGCTAGGGCGCCAATAATTAGGCGCAGTGAAAAGAACATTGCCAAACCTTTGCTACCGGAAAATGGGGGCAAGCGAAGCTTCTCCTGCTTGCACCTGACCTTCTCCACGGTTAACTAACCCACAGCCAACGGTGCCGGATTGCTTCGGCCTCCCGCTCCCTCAGCGCGGGATCTTGTCGTTGCTGTTGGATTGCTGTTGTATTGCCTGGGCTCGGCCGAGCAACAGCAACGAGAAGATCCCGAGCTGAGGGAGCAAGAGGCCGAAGCAATCCGGCACCGTTGGCTGTGGGTTACTTAACCGTGGAGAAGGTCAGGTGCAAGCAGGAGAAGCTTCGCTTGCCCCAATTTTCCGGTAGGAAAGGCTTGGCAATGTTTTTTTTTTTTTCACTGCGCCTAATTATTGGCGTACTAAAGTGATGATACAGATTAAGGTGACTACAGGCATCGGTATGCAGTCGAAACCACGAGGCCCGATTTTGGCTTTCACCACGGTGTTCGGCAGCCGCAGTACCTCCAGTTCCGCCATACCCACCTCACTTCATTTCTCCTCCCGCTTAAGAGACAGGCCTGTGCAGACCTACGCTCATGTCACTGGGCGTGAAACGAAACCAAATGCGAGTGCGCTACGCAAGAACGGGCATTACTCTCGGACCCCATTCTCACGCTACATGGCAGCGTCGGCTTTCACGAAAGCACGCAGCCGAGTCTGCCGACTATGCACTTCAAAGTTTCCGGCGACGCTTTCGCGCTTCCTTCCACATCTGCCGACCGCGTGTTCCGGCATACAAGCCGTGTCCACTTGCGGCGCCTGTCTGTCCCCAGCGGTACGGAATAATAAGAAACGGTGTGCGACTGGCGCGGTGAACACGTCCGCGCGAGTAAATAAAACGAAGCATCCGCCTTGGATCACGACGCGACAAGCCACGCGCACGCCCCTCAGCCGAGGGCCAGGAAAGCACGCGCCGCGGGATCGTTACGACGAGGACGACGTCGAAGAGGGAAGAAAGAGGGGCGCCAGGCCGAAGCCGAACAACGACGCGGCGAGAGAGACGCGCACTCCTCCTCCTCCTCGTCCACGACGCACCAAGGACGGCGCGCGCGACGGCGTCGAAGCCCCCGCGTGCGACGTCTGTCCTTTCAGCGGCGCCGGGGCGATTTCTTTCGCGTCTTGGTCGAGCGCTTTTCACGACGCCGCGCAGGGGAATAGTCACGTCCCACCGGCTCCCTTCGTTTTGCTGAGCATTTAACTACCGTCTCTGGCGAGTTGTAAACAGGAAACGACCACCGCGAGCCTGTTACGTCGTACCATCGTCATGTCGCCCCTCTTTGCCGTCTGTTTTGGGTTCTTCGGATTTATGTTATTGTTTTAGCAGCGATAGATGCATGCGACTGCCTCCGTGAGGCTTACGGAGATGTCACAGAACAGCTAAGAACCTAAGTGGCAGTTTAATAGTAGACTGTATATGAGCGAGCGCTAACCGGTGGAACAAACGTCAAGAATTCGCCGACTTTTATATATATATATATATATATATATATATATATATATATATATATATATATATATATATATATATATATATATATATAGAATTCGCCGACTTATATATATATATATATATATGTTAAGGACAGGTAACGAATTATTAACAATAGGGAACGACAAATGACGTATAGACAAACATAGTATTGGTAGCCTCCATTGTGCTGACAGCTTTGGAGAAAACTACCGGTGGTTGCTCCACTGCCAAAGTGCGCCAGAGTCAGAAGGCTGTGATTACCACACAGAGATTTGTGCTGTAAGAAAAGGAGTAGCCGTCACCATTACAGGGTGGCTGCATCTCTTTCTTTTATTTTCATTTCTATATATAAAAAGAAAGCTAACTGCGACGATGGATTTGAACCGAGGCGCAACATGCTGCACGCCGTCCATTCCACCTCACCGTGCTAGCCCTCCTACATGGCTCGCCATTCCCGTTCTCGCTCTGTGTCGCGGATTAAATTGAGAAGGAGAGGGAACACCTTCCCTCCTAAATATCCGTGGTCCTCCCGGAAAGAAGAAGGGCACTTGCGATTGTGTACGAGGCCATTCTATACGCTCGAGTGCATCTATTCGCACGTCGCGTTCGGCATCAAATTGGAATCGCTCTAACAAGTAATGGCTTGACAGTGCGCATTACACGACAACGAGGCAAGTCATGTCTTGAACCACCCCGCTTGCGTTCACGCCGACCCCGTGTGGATGCGGTAAAGGAGGGCTACTTCCGCTCTGTGACTGAAGACCCTTAGTGACACAAGGCTGGTGCGGTGGAGTCTACAGCGAACCGAAGCGGCTTAAGACCGCTCGCTTGGATCCTGGGGGTCCGCAGCGCGGCCACCGCGGCCAGACTTATTTTAGGGTGCGCACACATGAGGCAAAAGCGGCTGCCTGCGTGGCAGCTCAGTCCCATAGGCTGCTTGGTTGGTTGCTGTTGCTCAGTAAGCTGAAACGTTCTATATAGCTCGCACGCACGCTTCTCATCCTCCTCTTCTGCCAGGCACAGCGCTAGAGACGGCAGTGCTGCTCCAGCATGCACTCCAACGCTGCGCACGCGAGACTGTCAGCGGTCTCCTTGTCTGCTCTGCCCATCCGTGCGGGTAGCCACTAGAAAGTTGCTATACAAGTCGAGTTGACAGGTGAATTCAGTGTATACATAACGTGCTTACGCAGCATCAGTTCTACGACCACCGGTGTCCTTCTTGTCTTCTGTGGTTAGCGCGGTTACCTGCCTTTAAGTACGGGTCCCAGCCACCCAGCCCAATTTGCCGCTTTGCCACACTACCTGAGTTACCAAGGAAAGTAACTAAATGTTGCATTTGCACTGCACGTATAGACGCGGTGCCATTTAAATATTACGCATAAGTCTCGAATGCTCGTCCGCATATGTGGCGCTGGAAATGGATGAATAATTAACATTCTCCTTCTAATTCATTTTATTTCCTCTGCAAGCGGGTGGGCGTGGTGTCCCCTTTACGAGACAATTGCTAGCTCGCTTCTCTTTCTGCCTGCGTGGCGTTCAAATGTTTCCACGATTAATAATAAACGTGTTCATTAAAATGACCGCACCATTCTTATCGCTAAATTTTATTTTCTTCTGCCTCTTCATTAAAATAGCTGCGTTGGTGAATGAACATATTAGTTATGGCCCCCGGTATGGAAGTAGAACCAGCGCGGCAATGCATCGAAATCTGCCCTTTATTCATATTATGTAAATATAAACGAAAAAATATAGTAATAAAAATGAAGGGAGTGGGGGGGCTTGAAAAAAGAACTCGTGGCACCCAGCTTTCCTGGCAGTTTTGCGTTGACTTCGCGCGCACGGGGTCTTGTGCCTACAGCTGCTGTACACCCGAGAGTGAAATTCGTCGCGAAAAAAAGAAAAAGAAAGCAAGCGTACGGAGTGGTGGAATGAACGATGCGTGTAAGTATGGCCGCAAAATACGGAGGTGACTGGTTTCTTTATGTTCGCGGAATGGCTCTACTCCGGGCTAGAGTACAATTTTCGCCATGGTCCCAGCTTGCCAGACACCGGGAGCGAAGCCAACCTTGCTAAAATTGCCTCGAGTCACTTTCCATTTTTGCTCATCTCGCGTATTGTAGCAGTTCCGCTGTTTGCTATTGCTTCGTCTCTTTCAGAAAGTCGAACCCTGCCCTTATTTACTCCGACTCGTATGTTTTACTTCTCGGTGGTGATTACAATTTATCGCCCCCGCTCACATTTAAACACAGGTGTGCTTGGATTGAGTGGTATGCTGACAACACATCGCTACGTGCAGCTAGAGTGACGTCATGCGGCGGTCGAGAGAACCTACGATTGCTGTAAACAGATGCTCTCTCGAGTTACAACGTTCGTAGCTGTCACTCATTGAGAGCGAGTTCAAAAAGAACTCGCGTTATTTCGTCCTGGAACGTTTATGTCGATGTGGCGGAGTTTAGATGGAGCTGCGTCTGAGAAAAGTTCGGGGCGAAGGTGACGAGGGAAAAATAGATAGATCAACGAAAAATCAGAGTTCGCTGGGGACCCACAATGAGAAACGGAGAAAAGTGTAGCAGAAAAAAAAGGCTGTTTAGGAGGAGAGAAAAAAGTGCGAAGCAGCGTTCTGCTTCGCACTTCGAGCTAAAGCATAACTGACTTTCTTATGAACAGATGAACAGACCTACGACATCAGAGCTGAAATTCCTCACGGTCATCCGAACATTGTAAATTGCTGGAGAGGGATCATCTTTTTACTATATATAGAATAATTACAAAAAAAAAATGAAAACCGTTAAGAGAGAGCAAGAACAGGCAACGACTAACGCGTCGCGGCGTCTGAGTAGAAGTCTGACGACACTCCTTGGTCCATCTACAACAACGCAACCACTGCTGTCAAGCGATGCGCATACAGCGGGGAGAGAGAAAGAACAACAACATCCAGTTCCTTTTCAGAGAGCAACCCAGGAAGATGAACGACACGCGCGGACGTGAGTCGAAAAGGAAAACAGGCGCCGCCGGCGAAGTTATAACAGGCTCTTCTTTAGAGCGTTAATCGCCGTCCGTTCCTGTCTCTTCTCTGCGTGTGATGTACCGTCCGTGTCTCCACAAGAGCGGACCGGGGGGATGCAGGTGGCTCCTTGAAAAGGTGGAAAAATGAAAAGCGCCTCTGATTTTTCTCTCGCAGATGCATCTCTCCATGCGACACGTGCACAACAGCATCTCGAAGAAAAAGGCTCAGAAAGAGGCCTTCCTTCTATCCGCCAACCGCACACGTATACGTGGACACGCATAGGTGCGCCGCCGTAGCCGTCATGAAGTCGCCGTTGCTGCGCGAATAAATAGCTTGCGCAGCGACAAGTTCTAGAAAGTCATATACCTACATAAGCGACCAGCCGCGGTGACTCAGTGGCTACAACGTTCTGCTTGCTGCTAAGCACGAAGTTGCGGTTTCGTTTTCCGACAGCGGCGGTCGCATTTCGGTGGGGGCTAAACAGAAAAACGATCGTGTACTTAGATTTAGGGGCACATTAAAGAACTTCAGGTCGACAAAATTAATCAGGAACATTTTATTACGGTGTCGTTCTGTTGTTTCGGAACGCTAGCTAAGCCCCATATGTAGTTATAGTGCAAGGTTCGATGTGGTGCATAGAACAACGATGCAACTATGAGGACCGAATAAAGAACGTTCGCTGTTGAAATGTGTGACCAGCAATACCGCTAGTACTGCCCAGTAATAGCCACCGACCTTAGCGCGACAGTATAGTACCGCATTCATGGTAAACAAGAATTAAAGCATCGCCTTAATACGGCAGATGGAGGGAGGTAGCTCGTGTGGGTAACGTCCCTTTTAGCGGACTCAGGCAAACGGGTAGCGCATCGCATCAAAGGAGAGAGCGGGTATACTAAAACAGTCCGCCTGGCAATTTCTCGTTGTGTAACGGTTCGCCAGAAAACGGGCGTAATCTCGCTTCAGATGTCGTTGCCCAAGAGTTGATGCGCTACGTGTAAACGGCAGACTCGTCGCGGTGGCGAATGAGATGTGTTGCAGTCATGTTCATGTAAACGCGGTTGCTCGTAGGAGCGAGCAAGACAGCACGTTGATCATATGCGCGTCATGCGCGCTTCCGTAAGCCTTGTTGGCTTGCAATCGTTCGGCTTTGCTGCTGCAGAATATGGCGCGCTAACAACGACATATTGGACAGAGAAAAGGTGCATACGAGGACGTTTTACAAGGGAAGCAGTGGTCGATCGCTAGTGCTAGCATCGCTCTTTTGTTATCGATAATGCCCAATTTTTACCGAGGAGGGAAGAAAACTCTCAGTACAGAAGCAGCACACTACAGCACAGTGAAAGCACTGGCAACTCCGATCGCACACGAACTGCATGTCATGCGAGGCTTTTTGACAACGGCTGCACGCGAAAGCACGCGAAAGAAAAAAGCACGCGAAAGAAAAAAAGCAGCACCGATGCGCTAGATTGCATCTCGGAATGTACTTATGCATATTTAATGTGTCAGAGCGGTAAAGTGTAGCCGGCGCCTCCACTACGCATATAACCATAATAACAAGAAAAGGGCGTCTGGTGGTGGTGGTGATGGTGGGTTGTAGCAACAGGTGGGTTTAGCCTGGCGATCTGTTTCATATAACACTTCGGCGAAGCCAGGCAGGCCTGGTAAGTCTTCTCTCTATAACTGCCCGATATCATATGACGACCACAGTCCGAACGTTGTTCAACTAAACCTCCTTGTTTTAAACTCCTTGAGGCAGGGATGTCTTCGCACAAAGTAATTATTTCCCCTTGATGCTCCCTCCGTACGCTCAGTCTTAATGTATTAAGTATAGAGAGGTTAAATAGCGCGACTGGAAGCTGGGCTTTTCGATGAGGGCCGTTATCTTTAAAACATGGTGTCCGAGCAAGTCGTCAGCGAAAATTCGCATGGGCTGTTCACGTAAAAAAAAATGCAGACAGATTGTGTACGACTCAAACCACGGATGTAGGGACTGGGTGACAGAACAAAAATCACAAGTATGGTACGGTTAAGGAACGTGGGATAGGTATGACACATTCCGGATGGTATGCAAATGCCTCCACCAAGCATAACGGTTCTCTCTTCACGAACATGACTTATTCGTGAAATGCTGCAAAAGAAGTTTCATCGACACCTATATAGTCCGGCAGTACACCTCCAGCCAAGCGTCCACGCCATAGTATATATATATATACTCCGCAACCTTCACACGAGACAATCTCTCAGCGTCGTCATCTGTCTGGAGTCTTCCAGTAACGCGCGTATGCGGTCTGGGAGCAACAATGATGATAAACGAGCGCGTCTGGTTTTGCGCGGGAAGTAAAAACGGCAACGAACACGCGCGTCTTTTCCCTCTTCCCCCCCCCCCCCCACTTCTTGTCAACAAAACAAATGCGACACGACGCGCGTTGGTACGCGCACGTAACGCCACGGAGGTTGGGCGAGCTGTGGCTGGCTGCCAAAGTGACAACGCCCGCGTCCCACGTAACGGGAAAACGAGAAAGCTATGTCAGGCCGAGTTGGCCGCCCGCAGGCGGACAGGTGTGGAAGCGAAAAGTACGCGGCCCGCGAGAGTGGAGTGCCGATGACAGACGTGGCAGGCAGAGCTTCAACGGAGCGCGTGCGCTGCTGCTCTGATAACCAGCAGCGCTGAGGCGGTGGAAGAGACCGCCCCTCAATGGCGAGAAGGGGGGCGGAGGGCTACCAAAACACGCCGTCTGGCAGTTTCTCGTCATGTAACGTTTTCTAATGTGCATCCGATCGGCGTCCATGGAAAAGATTAATGAGCGCGAGATGAGGACGAAGACAGCTTTGAAACACGTGGACGTAAGGTTCTACGCGTCCCTATAGCCCTGTATTCGTGTTCGTTTTGGAGGTTCTCATTAGCGCTTTCATTAGATAGGAACCAACTACCCTAGCAAAGAGCAATCTCTTAAGGCATGGCGTCGACAGGCGCCATGCCTCTCATATATATATATATATATATATATATATATATATATATATATATATATATATATATATATATATATATATATAAACGCACTTACGCAGAAGACATGAGCACACACAAACGCACATGTGAGCACAAACGCACAAACAGCGCTCTCTCACGCCGCGCAGAGGTGGTGGCGAGGATGCAGACGGGCCGTAAATTAAAAGCGCGCGCACAGCTGTGACCCTTCGGGGCCGGGAAGGTGGTCGCTTTGTGGCTGCATGCGGCCAGCCCTATTTGCGCGCTGCGCCTCGGAGCTCAAGCGCTGGGCACGGGCTTCCTCCGCCTGCCGACTGGATTAACCGCGGCACACTGGAGCAGCTCGCGATACACCGCGGCTGAGTGAGCATACGGGGGCGTGTGCGTGCCACTCGAATGTCACTGCGACGAGGCGGCTCTGAATATTCCCGATATCGAGTGCGATTGCGTTTTACGGCGAAAGTCATCTTCAGGAAATCGGCGAAGAAAGACAGGCACGTCGTGGTTGTAGAGCACTTCAATATGGTTGGTCGGCATAGCACGTAGACCGACCTGTGCCCACGCTGAAGTTTTCGCTCAGCAGTCAGAACCAAAAAAAAAAGAAAAAAAAAGCTATTTTTTCAACACACTCAGGATATCTTGCATGCGCGACTTGGCGCACTTCAGAAATGAACCATAGCAATATGCCCATTGCTTTACAGAATAAGCACAGGCTTCGTCATATATTTACATGTATACAAAATCTCGGAATCGGTGGCAATGTTGAAGAACCCGTGCAGGGAAATAATAGTTGTTTTCCCATTCGGAGAGAGATATTTGCCGAAGAAGCGCATTGCGTGAGTGACGACGTATAGAGGCGGCAGCCGTATCCGCTTCACGTGCACAGTACATGCTAAAGCGGAATCGCGTTGATAGTTGGAATCACTTTTCCGTCGCTCACTGCCTGCTGGATTGCAGTTATTATCAGCTCTTCTGCGCGCGAAATTACCTCCGCCGCCTAGCGGGAACTCCGCGTCGCCGACGGAGCGCGAGATCTGCGATCGCGTGCGCAAGACCAAAACTGCGTGCGTGCGCCGTAAAGGCGCGCGGTTACTAACACTTCGTGACCAGTTCGCCTCGTACAATGAGACATTCACGTTTCAGTCGGGCCCCTATACGCGCGTCGTTTTTCTTTGTCGGCTGCTTAAGTTTTACGCCCCCGCGTGAGTGACTGCGCTGCGCGACAGGTCCTTGTTATATGCGGAGACCCTCCCCTACCCCCACCCCCGCGTGGCATGCCGAGACATCGGCGGCTCGGCGGGGATGCTGCTGGGGTGCCACGTGACCTCTAGGTACGCCACTTCGCGTACTACTCCAGGCGAGAAGGAAGTGAGTTTCCGTACTTTGGTTACAGAAACACTCCTTCATCGTTTTGCTTCTTTACTAATTGTGAAATATGGGAGGTGCGGCTGCAAAAAAGGGCCGCGGCTATACCGACGCTAGCAAAGGAAAATAACAAAAAAGAAAAGTAGTATGTTGTTATAAAAGAAATCCGCACGAAATAACAAAACACTAACAAAGAAGCAAGTTCATGTATGAAAAAGTTATATATATATAAAAGTAAATGATAAGAGGTACAAGAACAACACAAGCATGAACAACAGAAACAAATAAAATACTGTGCATGCCACTATTCACAAAGAATTTGGCAAGTTAGTAATCCAGGCACCCGTTCACAGAAAAATCTATTTAAATAAATAAGCGGAGGCTTTTGGTTATTTCAAAGCAACACCCACCGTGGCTTAATTAGTGGCTCTGCTGTTGCGCTGCCAAGCACGAGGTCGCGGGTTCGAATCCCAGCCACGGCAGCCGCATTCTGATGGGGGCAAAATGCAACAACGCTCGTGTCCCGTGCATTGTGGGTGCACGTTAAAAACACTAGAATGGCTAAAATTAATCCGGGGTCCCCCCTTATACGGCGTGCCTTGTGCCGTATAAGGCCTTGTGCCTCGAATTGTGGTTTTGCCCCCCCCCCCCCAAAAAAAAAAGAAAGATACCAGAATACTTTTCTTTTTCCGAGCAACAAAATAGTTAGAATAAACGCCGCAGAATTTGTGCTCCAAATGTATATTTACAGACTCTCTCACGGACACACGAAGCTCTGTACATTAAATCTTTCATTTCGCCTCCAGACGAATGCGGCTGCCGCGCTGCAGGCAGTCGAACACGTGACCTCGTGCACAGCAGCAGAAAGCCATAGCCACTGAACCGCCGCAGTGCGTAACGGAGGGAATAGCTAGAAGCATGTCAAATTAAAGGACATCAACGTTCGTGAATAATTTCGCTGCCACATATGGTATACTTTCCCGCATGAGGCTTTGCGCGCAAAGTGAATACAGCACACATTTCGTGTCAGTTTTGCAGGTGGGCAGCGCGTCGTCCAACGCCTCCTGGATGCAAATTAATTTGTCACAGAGATGCTGCAAAAAAGAAATCGCGGCACTTCTGGAGGAATTACATTTAAATTCCGGGGTGTTGCACGCCAGAACCAAGATATCAGTATTAGGCATGCCGTAGTGAGGGACACTCCCGGTTAACTTTGACCGCCTAGGTTTCAACATGAGCCAAACGCACTATACACCGGCGTCTTTTTATTTATTTTTTATTTTATTCGCCGCCATCGAAATGCGGCCGCTGCGGCCGGGATTCGAGCCCGCGCCTGCGGGCTTAAGCTCAACGCCAAAGCCACTACTGCGGTTGAATGAATTACTATGCAGAAGTCAGACGGACGTTTTATATTAACTTGCAAGTGGGACGAAGAAAACAGAAGTACTAGGCCAGTACTGCGCCCCGCCAACTCTCCGAGCTTTGCGACAGAATACTTGAAGTGTGATGCCTCGCCAGCTGCACGTGCCATCCGCCTCGGGCGACCTTCTACACTCTCATTTATCCGAGGGACGTTTCTATGTCATCTATTACAAATTTGGAAATTTGTGCACACTGTGGCGCGCTAGCGTATCCGCTATACACGTACCTCGAGTTTCCTGTTAGACGCCACCAAAGTGGGGGTTGTGAGAGAGAGAGAGAGAGAGAACAACTTCAGTAAATATGCCTGCAGAGTCAGTTAGGCTCCCTCCACGCAGGGAGGACAAGCTTTTACCGCGACGCGGCCACTACGTCAGTCTCGTGCATTGTGCTCCTCGAGGTCTTGGTTCCTCGCTACTTCCGCGGATCCGAGAGGGCCGCCATCCCCTTCCTGGGGGTGCTGCCCCCCTTCTCCTCGGTTTCGCGAGGTCGCTGCCTCTCTAGAGCTGCCGAGACCTGCTGGACGGCCTTTAGTTGTGTATCTTGGTCATAGGTCCTCGTTGCAGCCTCTAGCCGCGGCGGGATCGTCGTCTTCTCACTGGCTTCTCGTGGATTTCTACTACAGTCCCAAAGGATGTGAGCCGCGGTGGCTCTCTCCTTAGCGCACAGTCTACACACGTCACTCGCGTACACGCTCGGACACACGTGCTTAGCTAGCACCGGGGTGAGCAGGGACCCCGTCTGTAATTGCCTGTATAACACTGCCTCCTCCCGGGTAAGCCCCGGGTGAGGTGGCGGCATAGTCTGTCTGTTAAGTCTGTACCACTTCACTGTTTCGTTGAAGGTGGTCATCTTGTCCTTGGCACTGCACCGCGACCAACACTCCGAGTCGGCCGTGCTTGCAGCTGCGCGGTTGGTTAGTCCTCGAGCGGCCGAGTTGGCCGTCTCGTTGGGGGTTGTGCACCTATAAATAAATGCTCGGTCGCGATGAATCGGGCCTATGTCTCACAGCACAGAGCAGCCGAATGCTCTGACCACTGGGCCGCGATCGCACGCATGCTTAGCTCGCGCCAAAATCGCCCCTCGAAATGTCTGGCGTGTGCGTCACACGTGTCAGTTTCGCGGAATCAGCGCTTTGAGACGCTGTGAGAGACGACACCGCCTTCGGGATCGGACCATACTTCCTTTATTCATAAGAACGTGATAGTTCCAAATTGAGTGAAGTCCGCATATCATGATATCGCATTAAAAAAAATCGAATTCTGTCCCCGTTTGCTGCGACACTGATCCCGCACTTAAAACGCACGTCGTCGACGCAGCGTCACCCCGAGCAACGCGCCAAATTATGGCGAGACATTTCCTTCCGGTAAGCAGCACCAAGGTCTCCCTTATCTCACTTCCTACGTCCTTAGCCAGCGGACCTTCCATTGTATTTCTTCTTCTTCTTCTTCTTCGTGATTTGAGGAGAGGGAAAATACGCTCAGTTCTGCAGCCCATATGGGAGCACGGCGCAGCGTAATGGGGAATGGGGGCGGGGAAAGAAAGATGAGAGGGTAGAGGGGGAAAGGGAGAGTAGGCTTCAGGCAGCAGACGTCAGCATCATCCAGGGGCGATGGCCGGCGCTCGGGCAGAGGCCGTGTGAGGCCGAAGTCTATTGGCGATCTAGAAGCCCGTTTGTGTAAACATATTCAAGCAGGCTTGCCAGAGCTGGGAGGTGGTAGCGGGCCGGGAAGAGCAGGTGTGTCTCTGACGTAGCCGGAAGACCATACCGTCGGTAGGTGGCAGTGACTGGAGCGCGTTCCTGGGCTAATGCAGGACAGGTACAGAGTAGGTGCTCAAGGGTCTCGGCGTCACCGCACCTTCTGCAGGCCGGCGAGGCGATGCGTCCCTTGGCATGGAGCCTAGCTGCCGTCCACACGGAGCCCGTGCGCAGACGAAGGAGTGTAGAACGGTCCCGTCGCGAGAGGCCGTTCTCAGGGAGGAGTTTTGGGGCGCGGTTGGTAGCAACCCTACTATCTGGATGGCTGGATGTATTTGACGGTGGAGGTTCTCACAGACGCACCGTGAACTCTCTGCCTGGCACGTATGTGGTGCCAACAACGCATATCCATGTCGCGAGCGCCTCTCGCTTTATCGTAGAACGCAAGGGTATAGACCTTCACCATTTTACGCTAATAAGGCGAGTTACGGCGAAAAAGAAGTTTTTACGTTAGGAAAGTGCTATAATGTCATTAATTTTGTCATTAATAGCCTTACAGAATATATACGAGGTCTGTCCCAAAAGTTCATGCAGCGAGTGAGCAAGAAAGTGAGAGAGGTTGCAACGGCGCGGCTCTCTCTCTCTCTCTCTCGCACTATCCATTTGAAAGGGCCTGGTTGGCCTCTAGTACGAGCCGGACAGCTGTATGACGAGGCAAAATGTTACGCGTGCACCCAAAATATAAATTCTGGTCACGTATAAAACGGGTTGCGCAACCCATTTTTAGGCTGGAGATCGACGAACAGAGGGAACAAAGGATCTATACCGAATTTCCTGTGAAATTTAGTGAGAAGGCTGCAGAAATACGGGTTCCTCTTTCGAGGAACCCCTATGGGTTTCCTTTGTAGCAACTGCTACGAACAGGTAGATGTCTGATTTTCCCTTAACTCAGAAATTCATAAAGTGTTACAAAGGGCCTGTGTAAAGTGTTCCCTAAAGGAAATAACTGTGTTCAAGGTTGTACTGCGCTTTCCGTCGGAAAAGCCGTGATGACCCCAAGGACGATGCAACATCAGGACGCCCGCGCCTCCATATCGCGCGAAGAGGACAACATCGATCGTTTGCGTTTCTAGTGCTGTAACCACTATTATAATATTAGCAGAAGCACTTGGTTTGGGAAAGTCGTCCGTTCACCGGATTTAGATCGAAAGTTGGGATATTAGGGCGGTTTGCGCCAAGGTGGTGTCGGAACTGCTGACTCCTGAGCAAAAATTGAGACGAAAAGAACGTTGAAGACCAAGAAAGCACGGAAGAACAAAGAAAAAAAATAAAAGTCAAATTGGTGGTGTTTTCAGGCTGCCATTAGATTGTGCCCCATGAGTTTGTACCAGATGGTCAAACTGTCAATGCAGCTTTCTAAGTGGAGATCCTGAAGCGTCTGAAAGATCGTGCGAGCCGAGTGCGACCGAATTCATCGAAAGAGCTATGCTGGATGCTGCCCCACAGTAATGCCCCTGCACACTCTGCGTTGATATTGCGTGTGCTTGTGGCACGCAATCCTACCAGTTTGCCAGAAAAACCTGTCTACTCGCCAGATTTGCCACGCTGTGACTTTCTTTCTTTCATTCCTTCCTCCTCCCCAATTAGAAACTGGTGCCCCTGAGGCAGCATTTCGGGTATGTCATGACAATTTAAAAGTAAGCAGCATCGCTATTGGAGCGCTTAGGAGAAGAGGAATTCCAAGGAGGTTTCCCGCAATGGAAAAAGAGGTGCGCGCCAGTGTATTGTGTAATGGGGAGTATATTAAAGTGACCACATCGATATGTTTAAAAGCATGTGAAATGATTTTTTTAAGCGCACTGCGCGAACTTTTGGAGCGGAGCCCGCACATATACATACACAAATTTTACGTTAAGCTTTTGTCCAGATTCCACGGCGTCTGCCCACTATATGGCCCTACCACCGCTCCCCCTTCCTTCTTGGCCTGCCTGTTATGTGTTTTGCCTCTGTCGTCCATCGCAATCCACCTTGTTAATATTTGTTTCCCTTCTCTCTTTCCCCAAGCGCAGAGCTGCTGGCTATAATATTGCCATACGCATACATCGTATACGCAGCTGTTGCCATGACTCCGACAAGCCAATTATTGTCGACTGAATAGATCGGTGATGTCACGCGACTCGAAAGTTCTGACCATAAAGACTGCCAGTGCGAATTCACGCTTAACTCGTGCACGTGCGCCGTGAAAAGCGGCACAGGTAAAGCAAATGGGAGGGCTTGAACACGCGTGCCGCGAGCTGCGTTTGTGCTGGCCCGGCCTTTTGCGCGCTACGTCGGCCGCCTCACCGCGGGCGACCAAAGGAAGCCGCCGGTGCCTCGACAGCCACGCGCGCTGTGCTGTGTGTTCAGAGGTAGACGGGCTGGCCGGCTGTTCTATGTATAGCAAGCGTGGGCACGAGCACGCGTGCATCACCCGTGGCTTTTACGGTCAATTCACGACGCCGGCGGGCGTGTTTAATACACCGAGCGTGGGCACAGATAGGCGAATACGGCGTTGCGGCACCTGCGCGTCACTTGACACGCCCCCCTCCCCCAGAACCTTTCTCGGACGGAGATAAGCGGAGTGCATGCACACTTCAGCTGGCGCTCCCCGCACGACTTTACACGGCCAGCTTATCTGTCGGTAGATAAGTCCCCCTTGCGGCCGGCGTATTACGTAAGCGCGAACAATCATCACTAAGAAATAAAAACCATGAATATAGGTAGTTACACAATCTAAAAAAGAAGCTTCGGAAGCCTGAACAGAAGTAATAACATCGTGATAATATCTCAATAAAACAGTAACACGACGAAAAAAATTAATGAGAGGGGCCGAATTCACGAAGCGTTTCGTTCGTTGGTGAGCTTTGCCATTGGTCGGGCGCCTTCGCTAACATGTCTAGCATTAGGAATGGCTGGAATTCTACAGTAACCGAACGATTCTTCCGTAAGGGCTTTCTGGGAATACAGGCCCACATACATTAGCCATGGTATGATCTGGACAATAGAACACGGGAGCGTTATACATTAATAAATATGGTCAGTAACAATATATCAGCCTCTGAATGTGTAGCTGGCTGTAAAGACAGGTGACAATGACTCTCGGAAACTTGACGCGTTATGTTCACTTCGAAATGAATCCGGTAATTCAGTATTCTATTTAATCGCAACTAGAAGACACGATCGGTCAAAGAAATTCACCGAAGATTACCATACTTCCTAATGCGAAACTTGAGTGCAGCTGTATACGTGTTTTAATTTCCCAATATATTGGCTGGCGCCGACAATCTGTCTCGTCCGGCACGTCGCAAACGGAGCAAAGTGTGGTGCCACCGCCTGTCTAATCGTCACTCGTGGACGCGATTCACCGCAGCGACCGCAGACAGACATCCGCCCATGCAGCGCTTTGTTTCCAGACAGACGACACGCTCCACTCTGGCGCCATCTCGTAGCCATCGTCGCCGCAAAGCTCGTCGTGTGCGGCACTGCTCTTTTCTTCTCACGCTTTCGACGTACCCTTCTCCTCCGCTTTCCGCCTCGTGGTTCCACTGCACTCTCCTCCTGCCCTTTCCTCCTCCCACTCTCTTCGATATGCCCATCTTTCATCTCCCGCTGCGCTCTGCGTTCGCTGTCATCTTTCGCTGTGCTCGTTCGCTAGGTTATGAGGTAGGACGCCGACGCTGACGCTCGCCGCAGGAACGGGCGACCAAGAGGTGCGCTCTAAATGTTTTTGTAGAACCACGCAGTCGTCGTATGCTTTATGAGTTAAACAAATGACGCGATGTGCTGCGTGGGGGATCTATAGAACGAATTTACGATTGTGCCTAAATCTACCAAATATTAGTGACGCCCCGGCCAATCCCGTAACTTCCTGCACACTGTGTGTCCGTCACGGAGAATAAAGCATCTGTGAAAGGCGCATTCGCGTAGCTCTCATGGCCTATTTAATATGCGTAGTGGAAATTTAACTTTGAAGGCTCTATTTACAAACAATCTGTTTTCTCAGTGTCAAGAGCTGGCGGGACGGCGTCAAATCCTTGGTGTAAGCAAGTCTAATCTACGTACCAAGATTTGTGCGAAATCCGATAAGTGCTAGCAAGATTTCCTTTTGACCCCAAATGCATCGGCTCAGGCACCTCCGAGTGCCCCGGGTCTTACGGACGTCAGCCGGGAGAAAACTAGGCAGGTGGTTCATCCCTCGCCACCCAACACGTACCGAACCTCCCATGTTCTCATGCGCGGGTGCTCTTCGGGTTTCTACGCAGTCGACGGCCCGTTTATCGCAGCCGCCTGCTGGGATTCATCGACTCTTCCCAAGTCCAATCCACGCGCGACTCTGCAAGCAGTCTTTCATCCTGGTCCACACAAGCCCACGGTATAGCGCGCTCTCGACAACAGTCCGTTGCGCTACCACTGTGGGGAGGCTGGACACTTGCATCGCTACTGCCTGCACCGGCGGGTTAGCATGCGGGGACACCACCCGGACGCCCGTTGCCCGCGCTATGGCGAACGCCAGCACGAAGTCGAGGAATACTTGGAAAGCAACTGCCTTTCTCCTGCCCCGCAGCGAAGACAGTCACGGTCGCCATCCCCTCATCGGCACGCGTCAGGAAACCGTGCTCGATCAGCCTTTGATTCCACTGAATCAAGGCGGAAACCCGCGCCGGGGAAACTGAAAACGGCGACCTCTGAAGGCGAGGCCGCTGTCATGCGAACCGTCAAATATCCTCCGCCGACGCCACACCCTCGCGACGTTCCACTGACGCCTTCCTTCGAAACCGCCAAAGAACTTCCGCTGCTATTACTGTTTCCGTCGGCTGCTATCCGGTAACTGTACTTGTCAATACCGGAGCAGAGTACTCGATTATGAGTGCCTCAATCACCCGCCGTGGTTGCTCAGTGGCTATGGTGTTAGGCTGCTGAGCACGAGGTCGCGGGATCGAATCCCGGCCACGGCGGCCGCATTTCGATGGGGGCGAAATGCGAAAACACCCGTGTACTTAGATTTAGGTGCACGTTAAAGAACCCCAGGTGGTCTAAATTTCCGGAGTCCTCCACTACGGCGTGCCTCATAATCAGAAAGTGGTTTTGGCACGTAAAACCCCATATATTATTATTATTATTAGTGCCTCAATCGCCACTCGGCTACGACAGGTGCTGACAGCGTGGGACGGCCCACATCTGATAACGGCTGCAGGACACCTCGTGTCGCTCATTGGACGATGCACCGCCAGACTTGCAATTTGTACTTCGACCTTCTTAGCGTCTTTCCTTGTGCTACCCAAGTGTTCTCGGCTGGTTATATTGGGCATGGATTTTCTTCTGGAATATGGGGTGATCACTAATCTGCGTAGTACTTGTTCGTGACTTTTCCTATGTTTCTTCGGATTCGAGTGTGGAGGGTTAACATCATCGCGCGGCTTTACGCTTGGTCAATGACTGCGTGACGTTACCACCTCGAAGCAGCATCTTCGTCCTCAATGAGTGCGCACATAACCAACTAGGGATAGACATCGCCGAGGGTAATCTTACCATTTTGCTGGATCGAGTAGTCGCCGTCGCGCGAGGTCTCGCAGAGCTCCAAAATAGGCAAACCACGATCATAGTTACTAACCCCAGTGGCGAATACAAGCACTTTGCCAGGCATACATGCATGACCTACTTCGAAACACTGGACGAGTCCAACGCCCGTGCTTCGGTAACGACAATCTCGATTCAGGAACAACGATGTGGCCTTGACCAGTCACATCAACGTCAATCCACAGCTGGAACGACCAGAAAAGGAGAGCCCCTCAGTCTACTGTCATCATTTAGCGAAGTTTTCGCCACCCCGTTGAAGATCAAGCAAAGCCCTCTAACCAAGCACAGAATAATCAGTGACCCGACCGTCCAACCTGTTGGCCAACACGCTCACAGCGTGTCGAAGAGAGAACAGGATGCTATTCGTCAACAAGTTAAACAAATGCTAGGTGATGATGTCATTCAATCATGGAAAAGTCCTTGGGCTTCACCTGTTGCACCAGATAAGAAGAAAGACGGTTCACTTCCATTATGTGTCGATTATCGTAAACTGAACAAGATCACGCAAAATGACAACCATTCGACTTTATGAAAATGGAATGGCAGCGAAAGCTGACGACAGTCAGAGCTCTCAAACGAAAAGCAAAGTGCTTTCGCTGCTATTCCATCTTCACAGAGTGGATTGGTTGTCATTTTTTGCATTACGAGTCTGGCGTTCGGAGTCGCCCGGGCTTGCGATTGTCTTTTCCTTCAGCATCGCGGGAACGTTCTTCGTCAGTGGTCGTTTCGCGCCGGCGCCGTTTACATTCTCGTTGCTGTTGCCTCCGGCGTTCCTTGTACGCATGTTGTTCTTCGGGTGTACGAACTACACGTGTCCGCCTCATCGATAACGCAGCTGTTTTTAGCGCCGATACCTCTCCTGCTTATATACTGCGATAACCTTGTCGTCGCACTATTGTTCACGGCGAGCGTTATAATCTGTTACGCATTTTGACATTTGCGCCGCCGCACAGTATGGATTTGTTAGAAATCGCTAAGTCCGTTTCTGTTACCGGACGCCGAAAAAACTATGGGAGGTTAGTCACATACAGCTTTCGCTGTAAGAACGACGTTTATCCCCTTGCTCGGACTGACGACTCTTTGGACCGCCTGCGACAGGCCCGTTTCTTCTCTTCAATGAATCTACGTAGCGGTGTACTGGCAGATTGAAGTTGACGAAAATGAGCAGGAAAAGAACGGCGTTTAAAACACCTGACGGTCTCTATGAATTTAAGGTCCTCCCTTTTGGATTGTGTTCCGCACCGGCCACATTTCAACGCATGATGCACACAGTTTTATCTGACCTTAAGTGGCACTTGTGTTTAGTGTACTTAGACGAAACCATTGTTTTTTCCACCACGTTTGAACAACACACCGAGCGGCTTGATGTGGTTCTTAGGCCATCCGCACGGAAGCCCGGAAAATGTCACTTTGGATACGAGGAGCATAAATTTCTGGGTCATATTGTCAGCAATACCGCTGTTCGCCCTGACCCTGATAAAGTCACGGAAGTTGCTTTGTTCCCTATACAGAAGACACAGCACGATGTGCGCCGATTTTTAGGGCTTTGTGTGTATTACCGCCGTTGTGTGCCCAATTTTTCTGAGATTTCCGAACCTTTGCAATGACTCATCAAGAACGACGACACTTTTTATGAGTGCCCGACACCAAGCCGACGCTTTCCTCTACCTTCAGCGACGTCTACAGACACCACTGATCCTTGGTCACTTTGACACAGAGGCCGACACAGAAGTGCATAGTGATGCTAGCAACGTTGGCCTCGGAGCGACACTCGTACAATTTTAAGCTGATGTTGAACGCGTTATTGCCTATGCCAGCCGCACGTTGTGTGCTGCTGAAAATAACTACTCCACAACTGAAAAAGAATGTCTGGAGGTCCTGTGCGCTATCGAGAAGTTCCGGCTATATTTGTACGGACGCAACTTCCGCGTCGTCAGCGACCGCCACTCTCTCTACTGGCTGGCGAATCTCAAGGATCCTTCAGGCCGTCTCGCAAGAGGGAGCCTTCGGTTGCAGGAATTTGACGTGACAGTCGTCTATAAGTCTGGTCGGAAACACACCGACGCCGATAGTCTGCGTATACACCCACAGCAACTGCGTATCACCCACAGACCAACAGGTTAACTAAGCGTCTCAACAAAACGATTGCAGATATGCTTTCCATGTATGTCGCCACGTATCATAAAAATTGGGACCAACTTCTCCCGTATGTAACATTTGCGTATTACACTGCGCTTTAAAAAACCACCAGGTTTCCTCCTTTTCGTCTGGTCTACGGACGCGATGTCATCACTGTGCTCGACGTGATGATCCTACCAACTTCGTCTGATACGCTCAAACCAGATACAGATGCTTTTTGTTCAGCGTGCCGAAGAAGCCCGGCAACGAATTCTATCTCGACAAAGTCCAGATGCTCGTCGATACAACGTACCCCACCGAGACGTAACATACAACCCGGGACATCTCGTAGGAGTTTGGACCGTATACGTCAACGAGGCCGCCCAGGCAAATTATTGCGCCGTTACTCTGGACCCTACATGATTTCGCATCGCGTAAGTCTTGTCCGCCACGAAGTTGTCCCAGCCGAAACACCGCACCACTCTCGTAGACGTGCACGTTCCTATGACATTGCTCACGTCACCAGGATGAAGCACCACCACTCGCGCTGACTCCCATTCACAAACTTTGTGGTGCGGTCCCTGTCTTTCTAATTTCTTTCATTTTCTTCCTGTGGTATTTAACACTTCCCCAACTTTTTTTGGCTTAGCTTTTGTGTAGTCGCATCGAGATGAAGTCTCTTTTTGCGGGGGAGGGAGAGGTAATGCCACGCGCTAGTAACGGTGGAAGCCGAGGACGAAGGAGTGTCTGTGGTAGCTACTGCAGAAACGAACAGTAAACGACCGTTCGCTTGGAACTGACTGCTTGTCCTTTCCTTTCGCGACAATATATACAAGAGCCCCGTAAAAGTGACGTACCGTACGTGACTGTATACACATGCACGATTAATCCGAATAAGCTCCGTGTTAGGCAGCGTGGAAGACACGACAAATGAATAACGGACAGTTTCTATGGGTTGGAGAGAAATGTATCGGCTGGCCTGGAGTAATAAATTTTTTTGCACAAAGCTAATTTTATTTCCTGAAATTTATTCCATGCGAAAAAAGAACGTTCGTGTCGTTGTGAAACGCGTATTCGTTTAGATGTACTTTTTTTTCTTAATAGTTCGCCGCAGCGGCCGCATTCAGATGGAGGCGGAATGCAAAAACGTTCGTGCACCGTGCTTTATGCGTACGCTAAAGAACCCCAGTTGTTCAAAAATAAACCCGGAGGCCCCCACTGTGGTATCCATAATAAGCCACTGTGCACTTTGTTACGTTTCGCCTACGACGCGCGGTATGGGCTCCCTGCAATGGTCAGGCGGCGCAGCGATCGGCTCAGCCGTCAGCGCCACCGTGTCAATTGCGCGAAACACCGAGGCGGCCACTACTACGGAGGCATGCTTTTGCGGCGCTCGTTTCATACTTGTCGGACGTTCTCAATTGCGGTTTTAAGGTAATCGAAAATATCGAGGCCCATTTTGGAACACCGACGCTTGAGAAAGGACGTCAAATTTACGACTGCAAACATGTATATTGTGTCAAAGAAGTAAACAGCACGGACATCGCAGCGAGGTGCTTAAATTTAATTATGATGTTTTAAGTGCCAATAGCACGATCTGACTAGGAGGCATGCCGTGATGGGGGACTCCGGAATAATTTGGACCACCTGAGGTTCTTTAACATGGACTTAAATTTAATTACACGGGTGTTTTGGTCTTTCGACCCCATCGAAATTCGGCCGCCGTGGCCACGATTTAATCCCGCGACCTCATGCTTAGCAGCCCAGGCCAACACCATAGCCATTAAACAGCCACCGCAAGTATTTCTCACAACAAAGCAAGAATGCTTACGACGTCGAACTCAAAGTGAGTTAACAAATAATTATTTTATGCCACATAAGTGAGCAAATACGGCTGTGGACGTCTTTGAGCTGTCATTTGTTGCTTCATTATTTGTAGCGTGCCTTGCACCTCACAATTGTAGAGGTTTTGGCGAACTGGCAGGTAAGTGCTTTTTTCTCGGTTGACAAAGTGCCTCGAGCATATTCTGGTATTGTCATTCGGGCTCGAATGTGAGAGGGCATTACCGCTGAAGCATCATAGAGAGCAATCAGCTGAGACTAAACAGCGTGAAGACTGAACAAATATGCGCTAGCATGCACGTGACAAATGCTAATTTTCAAATACACGACGTGTGCTGCAGCATTTCTGCTAACCTTAGTTCTGTTGTTCTAAGCGCGAGAAAACAGCACGAATGAGCTCGGTTCCAGCATTCGCGCCTTGATCTTAGCGCAAGGAGAAGCACAGCGCGTACAAAGCTCCAGCACGGAACGCTTACGAAGCTAGATTTGACACGTAACAACCACTGCGCGTTGGTTTTGGAACAAGATGAGCTAAACAACTATCTAAACTGATTTACAACAGCGGGAATCAATTCACGCGTTTTTATGCAGTTTACGCTTATTGCGTGTTTTTACGGATACCGCTGCTGGTTCTTTTTTTTTTCTTGTGTTTTGCGTTTACGTCTTAGTTTGTTTAACAGAAATTCGCAAGGCCTACACGAACCACGACGATCCACTTCAGCCGCCGGGTTGCTTCCCCCGGTTTTGAAGGGAAGCGGTACAATTTGATGCCGACGTACCCTTCGCGGTTGTGTGAATCCTTAACGCAGCTGTATATGCGCTTGTTCTTTTTCTTCACACTTCTCACGAAGGAGCTAACAAGAGGCCACGGTGAATCTACTATAAAATTGGAAAAGCAGGCTTTGAGGTGGGCCTGAGCGCACCGCGAGCAATGATGAAATGACGGCGAGGGCCTACCCGCGGGTGCTCACCGCTGCTGCTAGGTGGCGCGGCATGTACAGGCAAACTTCATTGCATGGTGCCCATAGCCGGCGCGGATGCAACGGACGCCGGGGCTTCGTTCAAAGCGGCAGACATTTTGGCCCGTTCGGCGCCGCCGCTACGCCTCCCCGCCAAGCGCGTCCAGGCATGTTCCAATGCCACGTGTCTTCGTGTGCGTGTGTGTGTGTGTGTGCATGTTGGTGCCCACGCTTGTCGAAGCGCGGCAGCCGGGGAGAGGAGCTCCCCCAACTGTGAAGCGAGGAGGTCTGATCGGCGCCGGCCCGGCGGATGCGTCACCTACGCGTCCCAACGTTCCCGAGCGGCGCCGGCCCGGCGGATGCGCCACCTACTCATCCCAACGTGCCCGAGCGGCGCCGGCCCGGCGGATGCGTCACCTACGCGTCCCAACGTGCCCGAGCGGCGCCGGCCCGGCGGATGCGCCACCTACTCATCCCAACGTTCCCGAGCGGCGCCGGCCCGGCGGATGCGTCACCTACTCGTCCCAACGTTCCCGAGCGGCGCCGGCCCGGCGGATGCGCCACCTACTCATCCCAACGTTCCCGAGCGGCACAGTCACGTGCGCGTCTATAGAGGCGTTCCTTCTTGCCCTCAACTGCGAGAGTATAAAAGCAGCTGCCCCCGGACGCCAAGAGAAAGGCTCCGATTTCTTCTGTTGAGTAACGTGCACTCCCGTCTCTCTACTTCGGTCGACCTGACCGCCCGCTCTTATGCTATGCTTGAATAAACAAGTTGTTCTGTTACCAGTCGACTCATGCTTTGCCGGGACCTTCGGATGCTTCCAGTTGTGCCCCAGGCCGCCAGGCCAACGCTACCCTTGGGGCTTGCGACCCAGGTGCAACAACGGGCGTCAGCGCTAAGGTTCCAACAACTTCCGATGCATTAAACCCCATAACTTCATTCTATATGTTCATCCCAAACGTGTACAATAAAATTTGTCTTCAGTACCTTTGCGCTGCATAAGCAGTCACATGTGGCTATATGCTAGATGAATATGCGCGATCAAATGCATACAAAAATGATGTAAGGGAGATTGCAAAGTTTATGTAAGCAACAATTTCAACTCTGTGGTACATGAACGTGCTGACACACAAGCGTAACCATTGACTCGCCTCTCTTAAGCTACGCCTTAATGCTAATGACAACCAAAATATTCGCAGGCACATACGTATACTTCAAACACACCGAAGTCTTAATGTTTCAGGTCGCCAGTGACGCTGCGTGAAACTAACAGCGTGTTGGCAGGGCGAGCGGCTCAACGCGCAGGCAACGACAGCCCATGACGCTGCAATGACCTGATAAGAATGGGTGTGCCTTGTTGGTCCGTTAGGGATTGTTCGTTTAGTAGTAACCACGTTGAAGTAAATATTGCGGACGTCTAGACGGCAGTGAGTGAGACGATACACTAAAAAAAAACCTCGCTAAGTGATGTTGTGTTAATTAAAGCGTGCTTATTTAGCTGAGAGCAAAATAAACTTCCTGTATGGCACGCACACCGCTGATTAATCGTTCGCTGACAGCCACATGGAGTCATTCCCCCCCCCCCCACCCTCTCTCTCGAAATGTTACCCCAGCGAATTCCACGTGGCAGGCTCAGCTCAACGTCGGTTTCAAAGCTTTCGCGGAACTTATTGTGTTTGTCGATGTGAATGCATCGGAGCAGGCTGATAAAGCTTCGTTCATACAGGCTCAAGGGTCTATTTACGCAAGTGTTAATTGCACCCGTCTTACCAACCCTAAAGACAGGGTAAAACGAGCTCGCACTTGGAGTCTTCTGTTGACGGACTGAATTCCTCTCCGACTGACGCGAGCCAACGGAGCTCAAAAGTCGGCTGAGTTCACATTTTATTATTATTATTGTTTCTTTTTTCTTGCTGCCGCCTTACTGCAGAGTGTGCTTGCAGTCAGCGTCCTACTGCGTGCGTCTTCGCGGCCAAAAATTGTCCACACAAGAAAATAAAGCGAAAATTCCCGCAACCACAGTTAGGAGAACATCGATCTGTCAAAACGCATTGCAAACGCAAGGAATTCCTTCGAGACAGGCAGGGACTGCAGTGCCGCAGTGTTTGCAAGGCACATGCGCAAAAGAACACAGCCGGGGACGACACCCCCATGAGCGGCCCAGGCTCGCCGCTAACCCATCAAGCCATGCTAAACAAGTACCGTCGCGATCGCTTCACGCAGGCGCCGCGCCTTCCCCGCGTCTTCCTGGCGTGTTTTCGTTCGAAGCGACAGCATACGGCGCGCATGCCACAGGGGTCATTATAAACAAAGCAAAGAAAAGAAAAGAAGAAGAAACGACAAATAAAAAGCAAAAAAATGGCCTTTAGGCGTGAACTGCCTTCCGAAGAGGCCCACACGTTCTAGCTACCTTCTATTTCAAGTTCGGCCCCTAGCTTCGTCGGCGCCGCGCTGTTGGTGTATATATGGGCCGCACGTTTACATTTCTTTCCTCCTCAGCAAGGGCTGTGTCTCCGTGAGTCACCGGAACGCCAGTGGCAAGCCCCCTCTCTCCCTCTCTCCCCTTATAGCGAGAAAAACGTGCGTAACACGCTCTGGCAGGGCGGGAAAATAAAGAACGGAGGGAAAGGAATGGAGACGAGCGCGTGTCAAAACGCAGACGCGCGGGAGAGCTAGTTACAGCGACCTCGGCAGACGCCGCTGCTGCTGTTGCTCCGTTTCCTCCGCCTCCTCCCGGCGGGAGAGAAGCGGACAATAATGTTATAAGCGTAAATCTCGACCGCGCCGCGTGCCTCGCGATGGCGCACTGCGCGAGGCAACGGCAACGCGGCCGCCGCGAAGCCGTGCGAGCGAGCGCAATAACCGGAGCGAAGCGTGCCCCAGACACGGCCGTAGGCGCCCACGGACACGCGTGCTCTCGTCCGCGCGAACACGGGCTGTGCGCGGATACAACTTCGCGGAAACGTCGACCATTACGCTGCAGCGGTAGGAGGAGCTACGGGACGAAGGAGCCTCCGGCTTGGACTCGTTGGCGATATACAGTACAGCGACGGCGACTCGAACGAGGCGCTTCGTGCAGCACATACGAACCATCTGCCCCACAGCGGCAGTGCCTCTGATTGCACGCGGGCTTTGTCGGTGTCCTGAGTATACCTTCGAAACCGTCATGTTGCGTTAGGGCACGATATATTTCGTTATCACAGTAGCGCAGCTTGGAAAGGTCCCTTATCAACGCCTAACGCGAATAATGCAATGGCCCAGCCCCGAACAGAAACCGTCAAGCACTTTACACTCGACTTGCCACACAGACACACTATGGAACATTCTTGAAATAAAGTGAATGTCAAACTTCCGTATAGAATCGTAGCACTTCCTAAGGCAGAAATATCGGCCGAAGCGATTGGCAATTCGAAGCGACTTGGCTTCTTTGCAGGGTCCGAGGTGGCCCTCACAAATGAGAAGCAGCAGCTGGAACCGTTGGAGCGAACGAAGCGCTATTTTTACGCCCCGCGATATCTGTATAGTGTATGGAAATGGTGTTTCACTGCTGAGCCCGAAGTCGCGAGTTCGATCCCGGCTTCGGCGGCCGCATTCATGTCGGGGCCGAACGCGAAAACACTCGTGTACCGTGCATTTGGACGCACGTCATCATCCGGTGAAAATTCATCCGCAGCAACCCACTGTGGCGTGTAACCCCAGTGCGGTCTGCGCGGCAGAACAAACGAATTATGGTCAAGAAGTCTGTCCAGACTCCCTGCAATCGTCACTGAGCGCTGGCCGATTAACTGCGCCGGAGGCGCTCGCCTCACTCACGGGCACTGTCCGCGATGTCCCAATGCAACGTATATCCTGCTCTTTCCTTGCTCTGACTTTTAGCTACGGGCGCTTGCTCTGATAAGAGCAGAGTATTGCGCGATCCGTAAGCTAACGCCGCGTGGCGCCGGCAGCCGACCCAATCATTCCAATCGGTGATCGACGGCACCTCAATGATCCGACAATATTAGCAACAGTTCCTTTTATCGTTAGTGTCGAATCCGAAGCATATCAATCAATGAATCAATCAATCAATCAATCAATCAATCAATCAATCAATCAATCAATATTTATTTACTTATTTATTTATTTATTTATTTATCCAGAAAATCTGGATGGTCTTCAGGGCTAAAAGCTGATCTAGGCAGCTTGAGTGGGTCGCTGAAGACCTTTGCATTGGCAACATGCGACGTTGATTATACAGTTTTACAGACGATAAAATGAAAGCGAACATGTCGCAATTACAGTGGATGTTGGTACTTACTAAGATAACAGATTTACAATATGAAGCACACCAAATGTTAAAAAAGTAGAAATAAATTGATCATTTTAGTATACGCACTCTAAATGCACAAGAAGTCTCTGTAGCTGAAAATAAGCAGGTAAAATTACCTATATATCAAGTCCGAAGTTGGAGGGCCCAGTGAGGCCGTTGCTGCTATTGCGTGAAGATGTACAGTTGAATAAAGTCTTCAATTCAGTTTAAATCACGTTGAACATATGGTGTAGCTATAGGACATTACATATTTTATGCCGTCAACCAAAACTCTCGTTAATACAACACGCTCGAGTTCGCTACCGAGCGCTAACCTACACGTGGAAGTGCGCTGATCATCGCATGCAGTCACAGCGGCCCACATTGAACGCATCGCTAACTCGCCGTGAGCGGAGAATCATAACAAGCTGGCTTTGGATGCGTGACGAGAGACTTTAACGCGTCCTTACACGTGACATATACAACCCGGCAGATATACAACCAACACGGGCTTCGCAACCGTGTACGGAGCCATGACACGGCTTGCCTGTTACATATACGTTCCCCTCTCCAGCCACCGTATGAACTCGTAGACATCCCCACCTGACGCTCATTCTAGACTTATCTGGTCATAAAACGTCGTTATAAGTGGAGCACGGGCGCAGCGAACTTCAAGGCCGTCGACATGAATCACCGCTCTGCTCATCGGTGAAAACCGCGACAGGGTCTCGAGCGTCCTTAACTCTAGTCGCGAGGGGGCCCCACTCTCGCTTCTGCGGCCGGCGAGCCGTCATGCTTGTTGAATGACGCCGACAGTGCGTTCAGCCGGCAGCGCGCGCCGGTATTCGCAGCTCGAGCTGCTTGGTTGCACCCCCGTGTCACGCGTACGACGTTTGCCAGCCCGCGCGCCACGTCCGCAGATGTATGCAGTTCTGTGTACAAGTATTATTGCGAATGCATTTTTGGGCTAATCTGGGCACAAGATCGCGGATTCGACTGCTGGCCACGACGGCTGCTTTCTATACATGAGAGGCGAACGCAGAAACGCTCGTGTACCGTTCCTCGGGTGCACGCGGTAGAACCTCACGCAGTCAAAATACGAAGCCCCGGACCCGTTACGGCGTCTCTTACAGCCTGTAGGTTGCTTTGGGGCGTTTTGAATCCCGTAATTGACATAATTTAATGTCTGCTACCGTAGCAAATATGTCTGTTCTACCTGCACGAGATTGATGGATTGTATACGGTAATTGTCAATATATCTGAAGCCACTGCAAGAGTCTCTGCACCTAAAAAGGCGGCTGGTAGTGCGCAGCTTCTAGCATCACCAAAATCCCGAAGATTCAGAGTAACAGGGCTCCTCCCTCTCATGAGCTTCGCAGGACTAGGCGGGCCTCAAGAACGCTGCCACAGGAACCGACGAGACTGACAGTGTGGTTTCGAAACTTTTGACGGAGACTGCATGCGGGCATAGCAATAATTTTATTTGGCTTACGGCGTTTAGCGCCTCAGAAGACAATCCAATGGGGGAGACCCTCATCCATTCTGACCACCCGTGGTCGCTGAACTTGTAGTGATATTCCATTACATAGACATTTATTTCATACCAGCTCTGTCGCAATTCGTCCGCCGCGTAAGAGAGTCGAAACCGCGACCTCGTTTTCAACAGCAGACAGCCATAAACAAGACTAGAGAGAGAAAAGAAGAGGGAAAGGTAGGCTAGTACAAGAAAGGTGGCACCAAGAGCCCTCCTGCAGTCTCACGTTAATCTTCTTGAAACCTTTTACTCGCTTTATCTCTTTCCCCAACACAGGGAAGCCAGTTGGTACTTACACTGGCTAACCTCCCTCTCTTTCCTCTCCTCCTGTCTCTCTCTCTCTCATGAAACTTATTTGCCACCCCAAATATGCCAACTATTTGTAGCATTTAACATCTGGCCAACTGCTATCTGGCTCCTTTAATAACTGCATCCGAATGCACAGTACACGAGCGCTTTCGCATTCTGATGGGGACGGAATGCGAAAACGCTCATGCACGGTGCATTTGCATATAGGTTACGGAACCCCAGGTGGTCAATATTTTTGTGAAGACGTGGTATTTAGGAGATGTTGGCGCCTTTAGGCGGTGCCGGCTACTGCTTTTATCATAGGATAAGTATATACTAAATATTACGTGGGAAGCCGGCAGTTAACACAAGAAAGGTAACAATGAAAAATTCAGACAGTCAGGTGACGTAAATGCACTGAAACAGTTCATGGCACAAATAAAATCAAGAACAAATTTCAACGTAAGCTCCTCTCCCATAAATGTAGGAAAGACAGCTCACAACACATTAGATTATTGTTGAGTCCACCACTGTGGCGTGTCTCATAATCGGACCGTAGTTTCGGCAAGTAACACCCTAAGATATTTAATTAGCTCCTTTTTTTGGAAACCGGAGCGGTCCGCGTTGCATAATTACTAATTACTTAATCCAACACTATACTCATATATGGGAAAAGTGACTCCGAGAACCCTCCTGCGCTCTCACGTTAATCTTCGTAAACCTTATTTGCCATAACAAAGTTATTCTATGGCAATTATTCTACGGCAATTCTATGGCAATTCTGTATATAACGTCTGATCAGCTGCCACAATCTGGTTGTCTTAAGAACTTACTACGGGACAAATCGCATGAAATATTGAAAGCAATTTGCTGAGTGAGGCTGTTGCTCTTAAATTACCATCCTGAGCTGTTGTCACGCCCACAATAACAAAAAAAAAGCTACCTAGTTTATTTAGTACGCAAAAATTCCGCGATTGAGTCAACTGAGAGAAAGTGTTGACATTTAGACCAATCTTTGGCACGAAACTCTACAGCAACGACTCCGTGGTGACGCAAGCCGCCTTGCTCGGTTGGCGTCATGCGCTGTTTTACGACGCGTAGCAGCAGAAATTTATTGACCGCGCTGCTTGAGTGCGCTAACGAAGAAGCGCTGCGCCTAATCTAGAAGCAGTCAGGCTTCTGCGTTACTCCCAATGTGCTTCACCGGGTTATCTTTACCCTGGGTCGTTGCAGTGAGCCCGCTATTACACATTGCACTTTCAAACGACAGCTTTGAGTCGAGAGCGTCCGATATAACACCAAGAGAAATCGATGCTTACTTATATCGTGCGCTTGTATATATCGCCTGCAAAACAACTCGCTGCCTAAATTCGAGGCAAATCAAACAATGGGGTGCAAGTCTTCTCATGGCTCGGCTCTTGAGGGACGAGTACAGTGGTATCTAAAACTGGATGGGAAAATATAATTTTAACTCGCGTCTTCCCTTTTATTTCACACATCTATGGTTAGATGCCGAAGACAGCACCTCCATGCAAGTGGTTAACGTAACTGTCTCCTCATTACTCCTCTTCTAAAGAAAGATAATTAAAGAAAAGATAGACGTCTGACATCGTGTGGTATAGGTCGTCGTATCGATTCTACGTCCTGTATTTTTGGGTCAACTCGTGGTATTCGAAACCCTCTTCACGGGCGCTTTGAGTCGCAGGTAAAGATAAAATGGTCTAGATCAAATTAGTGTGAATTTTTATGAACGCTGACGGCAAGAGCATGCTGAAACCGCATCCACACAATTCCGTGCCCATCCGGAATGAATGTTCTACATAATCGCGTTTGAGTTTATTCTTAGAAGTGGTTGAAGGCAATGGTAATTATAGTGAAGGGGTAGCACGAGGATATCGGCAGTAGTTACGTAAATTAAAACCAACAGTGCTTCGACATTCGTTCGGTGCTCTTCTTACCCACAGCTGAACGGCTGCAAAACCAGAGAGCGTAACAAAGTGCAAGAACAAGAAGGAGTACACAAGATTACGGTGGACTTGAAGCAGACATTGTTTAAAGAAAACTACTGTAAACGGAAACACTATGACGTGCGTCTGTCACTATAGAGGGTACAGGATGAAACGCCAGTTGGAATAAAATTCTCGTCCCTCAGCCATAGCCACTACTTCAAGTGTTGATGAAACAGTTAGATACGTGTAAGGATCAAAATACATATTTTCTGACGTTCTACGCCAACCTCATGTTTGCATCTATGCTGATTTGCTCAGAACATTTCAGCCATCCTAAACAAAATGTACCCAACACAATACAGAGACACCTTCCCATGGTGCGGGGCCACACCCACACTCTATCATGTCACATGGGAATGTCAACACAATCAATCATTTCACCAACACAATAACCCGAGTACGGAGCAATGGGAGAGTCGGCTTACCAGCTGCGAGCTCACGGCCCAGAGGGCCTTAGTGCAGCACGCTAGTGAGGTAGCTAGGCTCAGTGGAGCCCTGGAATATGGGCCCACCCTCGCCGGAAGAGGCTCCAAGTCGCCGGCGCCAAAGAAGACGACGGAGACCTCGAGACGCTAAATCCTTGAAAGAACCAAATAAAGTTCTCTCTCTCTCTCTCTCTCTCTCTCTCTCTCTCTCTCTCTCTCTCTCTCTCTCTCTCAGCCGAGAGTATGGTGACGTGCTGTGCACCTTCTTGTTCGTTCGTCTTTTGCCCGGCCGGGAGCACCAACAGGAAATATCAAAAGGTCCACGGGAACTAGTATGCATGCATGCCACACGGTATTTCACGACAAAAGCCACACACGATCACAACCACATAAAGACGCCTCCCAGACTCCTCTCAAATAGTCACCTCCAAAGAAGAGACCGAATCGGCCTCGAAACGTCGGGACCCTTTATCGCGAACTTGGCTGTAGAAGTTTCCGACCACCTTTAAGTTTAGTTCAGCCATACTTATCTTTTACAGGGCAGCTGTATGTGACTAGCGTTCCATCTGTTTTTCGTGTGCGTCAACAAAAAGTATCATCATCAGCAATGGCTCATACACCCCCCCCCCCCCCCCTCTGATCAAGCCAAAATACAATGGTTCATCCCCTTCGTTATGCAGAGGCTACAGGCATTCAGCAAAGTGAAGCGAACAGTACATACATTCATCGGAATCACGCATACAACTTACAGAACGGCGTACGTTTCAATAAAGAACAAGCTCAAAACAAGCATCTGTCATCCCCAGCCATGGCCCATACCCTCGTAAGGCAAAGGCTACAAGCGCTCAGCAAGCAAGACTACAAGCTCTCAGCAAGCAGGACTACAAGCACTCCAAGCATAAACGTCATGCTTGACTAGTTTCCTCCGGTTCCTCGAGGTGGCGCTCCCGTCGTCTACGCGAATGCATATAAAAATTACGGTAAATGAGTTCGCACCTTTGTTCAAAATTCTGCGTCACCTCTGTGTCGTGTGGTAAACAGCTTCGCTGGTCATCCACCTTCACAAAGTAGAATGGCTCGCGATTTCCTTCTTTTTTTTTTTTTTGTCCAAGCTCCTCCTTTAAATAATGTACCAAATAGCCCAACCCTCCATTCTGTTATTTTCGCATGGCTTCATGCAGACGCATGTTTTTTTTTTTTTCACCTATACCAGTACACTGCGTCACAAGGCCACAAGAGAGAGAGGGGGGGGGGGGAGAATGGGAGGTTAACTAGGCTGAGCCCTGTCGGCTACCATCTACTGGTGAAGAGAGAATAGAGACTGAACGGTGAGAAGGAGAAAAGAAGTTCGCATTTTGCAATGGCCACAAACATTGCCACGTACACTTCCGTACATTCACACCTCCTATATGAAACACACATGGCTCGTGAGTCTACATCCGCTCGATGCTCGGGCCTTTCCCCGGCCGCATTGCTCATATCGCGCCTTCTCTATGTTTATCTTTTATGTTTGCTCAGGACATACGAAAGGTTTTCGCCTTTCGTACCAAGACTCTATTGCGGTATACCAAAAGACACAAACGACTCGGCACTGCTTTCCTCTTGCCAAGCCGAATTACGCAACCTCGGTATCGACAGCTGCCGTCAGCACGGTATTGTTTCGTGCCTCCTGCCACCAAAGTTCCGTAACTACAAACTGCGAAAGTGTTCTGCCTTCCGACAACAATGACGAGAGATGATAGTGAAGAGACAGTCGAGGCGAAAGTAAGGGACGTCGGGCTGGCTATTGTTGACAACTAAATGCCAGAAATAGTCGAACACCGCACACGCGCCTACAGAAGAAAAAAAAAAGAAAAGGCGGCGCTGAATAAAGCAAGAAGAGAAGGAAATAGCAGTAAAAGCCGGCAGAATGGAAAATCAAGCCGCTACGACTGTTTCTTTGTTTTCAGACACGAGAGTTGTCGAGGCAGGTGAAGCCAGGCCCCGCACGCCATGTGCAAGGTTTCCGTGAAAAACCGGCTGCTTTGGCCTTGATCTACCGTCTGCCGGCGTCTCAGAGATGGCGCCACAACCGAACCTTTAGCGAGGAGGTTGACAAACGTGGTGACCATGAGACCACGGAAGGCACCGAAGGCTGCTCGAACGGAGCATTTTACACGCGAGTAAATTGCCGACGGGTGAAAAGCTTCACAAGAACGGCAGTAAATGTTGCTGCACAGCACGATGTCTAAGGAAAAAGGGTAACATAAACTTACCCCAGAAGTAACGGCTTTTTTTCTCTCATCAACTCTTACTTAAGCTCTGCTTAAAAGTGACGCATCTTTTATCGTCAGTAGTAACTTGTTTTAAATCTAATGCGCTGCAAAAAAGTCACCCGATCATCTCCAGTTACCGCTCTCCTAAGTTAGCCGAACTCGTCCTAGTCTGCCAACTGCATATAGCCTCATCAATCGACCAATTCATCCGCCTCCATTTATTGCAGTCCCTTTTCCTTGGCACCAACTGTTGCTCTGACTGTGCAAATGGTCACTTTCTGTACATAATATACTGCTAACACATGGCTGATAACGTTGTTACACAACGCGAAACACAGAATCTCTCTTGGACCAACTTTCACGTTCTTGGACTCGTGCAACTTGCCCAACTCAATTTATTCCTCTTGAGCTTAGCCATAACGTCATCTATCCAAGTTTGCTCTGAAATGCACACCGCCGTCTTTCTATACTTCTTAGCGTTACATCTATCGTTTTCTGTTGCAGCGCTCATTCGGCGGTCGTAAGCTTTCAATCGAGTTCTTCCTCTTTCTTTTTTTTTTTTTTGTCATGCTGGTCAGTACTAACCTTCGGGGCGCAGAGCTCTCTACCTGCGGGCATATCTGACAAAGGTCTATGTAAACGTACCTCCCCAAATCGCAAGTTAGGAGAATCGCCGTCGAGGCCCCGTTTCATGAAGGGACGCCCCGCCTAGTGGCGCCAGCGTCGACCGCGTGTATATACTCACTCCTCGCGGCAGCATAATAGCGCCGACTCACCGAATGCAATTGAGTGTGGATAACGAGATAGCGTCGACTCGACCGCCGTGCCGAACGACGACGTCTTAACGAATTCTGGTCGCGTCGTGGCTGACGCATCCGCCCGCGAGAGGCTGCGAGCGTCGCGAGGCGGCCCACTACTCCCGCGGGCGGAACCACACTTCGCCAGCTTTAGAGAATTGTGTCAGCTGCCGGCACGGGCGCAGACAAAAGTGTACTCTGGCGCGCATGCGTGTTGCCCATAATGGTTGTCGGCCTACGTGTACGCGCTCCGATGTTTGTCTGGCCTTTGAAGGTCGCAGTTCCACGGTTAGAGCCAGCAGCAGCATGGCCGAGTCAGACGTGCACGGTTGAGGAAGGGATCCCGAGCGTTTAGGCGAGCACAGAAGCACGTTGGTGAAGGTTCACAGAAATGGAGCGTTTGGACATTTTGAAATACAATCGATGCGGAGTTTCTGTAGGTTAACAGAACGGCGCAGAATTACAATAACCGAACGGTTGCCAACTAATGGAAAAGCGGTGGAGCGTGTGACCCGCGTAATGCGAAAGTTGTGGGTTCGGTCCCCACTGGCGACAACTTATCTTTTCGACTACTTTCATTTCCTATTTTCCCTTCATTATTTTCTACATTTCAATTTCGACCATAGCACCTTATGATTTGACCTTATGATTTGACCTTATGACCTTATGATTTCGTTGGCTTCATGGCCTGTTACATGGTCGTGATTAACAAATGTCGAGCCGTTCTGTTTCCCTTCTGCAGGTTCACGTTGACTGATGAGATTAGGAAATTTGAAGGCATAATGTCAGCTCGGTACACAAAGCACACAGATAATTCGATATCTTTGGGGAAGCCAGCTTTCGTGGGTTATCAATCGGTCATTCTAATGACGGAGCGTCTAATATTTAAATAAGCGGTTATATCTGAAGACCACCTGCTGTGTGGCAGCAGTGACGTCGACGCAGCACCTGCGATGGAATCAGGCGATACAGCAAAGTGCCAGCACAAAAAATTTGCGTTTCAACTTCGTTTGAGCGGTAGTGACCCGAGTCGTCATTAGTAGGTGAGAATCGCAGTGCAGAGAAGCGCCACCACGATCCAGTAAAATGGTTGTCGCGTTCTTGTCTCACGCCCTCTGTATTTTTTAATTTATTTTGTTCATTCATTTTAGTTTAACGCAAGGTGGAGATGTGTAAGGGATAACGCAGGAGATACGGCCATAAAAATCTATATATTTATCTCGTTCAGTCACGGTGAGTACACGTGAAGACGCAACTTGCTTTTGTACGCTTCTACTGGTGACGACAAGATTAACATAGCGCTGCATGCAAATGTAATCTATACTGCTAACAAAAAAAAAAAGTTCATGAATAACTTTAGTGCGGAGAGTAATGCAAAACAATGGCACTTTAAGCACTACCAGATTTGATGAAAAGTTCAATGTGTCATTCGGTATCGCTGATATTATTAGTGTTCATTCGGGCGGCAGAAGACATTCTACTCAATATTAACCAGCGAATCTATTTGCGGCCAAATATTTCAGGGTTTCTTTTTATAAAATCAACGCATAAGTGGTGAACATCCGTAACAGTTATGTTTTCCTTTTTTTTTAATTACGACTTCTAGCCTGACGTGACCTAAATATTTATGTTCCGCGTTCAAATATCCCTTCTTTCATAGTTTGCTTCGTGCTTCCAGAAAAATGCATGATTTTGGAGGCCTTGAGAAACACCCAGTCATACTTCGAAACTGAATTGGTTAAATATTTTTATAGGAGAAGAAAAAAGAAGAAAGAAATGGAAGGCGTTAGACGATGGAGGAAGCCATATGCAACACAACAACAATTTGGCGGCGTGAATCGTCACTTGATGCACTAATATGCTGTCAATGGTGAATAAAGGCGCTGTTGAGCACTGCGTAACACTGAATAAATGCAATGCCCTGGGACCAACTTCCACATGTATTGACCAAGAAAAAATGCTTAGGCACTCACGTGGAGGACAATGTACGAGTCTCCCGAGTAGAAACTTCCGTACATCTTGGGGTCGACAGGCTTCACTTCCAGCTTCTGCAAAACCAAAAAGAAAAAAAAAAGAAGAAGATAGAAGAGAATTAGCCGCAGACACCGGAGAGCGTGGGCAGATAAATTGTACGGACGACAAACAATGCAAGAACAAGAGCGTTTCTCGTCAGCAGGTCTTGTAGCGCCCAACAGGTGGGCCCGCGCGATCGTCGTCAAGGCTTTGCGCGTCAGTCCCCTCAAAACAACGAAGGCGGCTGTACGTGTTTCGGTATTGAGCTACGTTACTTTCAGGTCGTATGCTTTCGCGCGTGCGCATCGCACGCACGTTCTACGCCATCCGCGGCTGCCAATTTGCCCAGTATTTAGTCTATTTCACTCCCACAAAGCAGGTGGATGTTTTTGTACCATTCCAGTAAAACGTCATAAAGCAGCATTCACCGGTGAAGAAAGCGAAAAGGAACCGTTTAAAAGCCACTGCAAAGTTAATCTGCTTTGACAAATAGAGGATCGAGGATTATTGAGGTGGTAATAGGATGAAGTCTTATAAACAGGCAGCGCGTTTAAACGAAAATGGGTAACACCTTCCAACAGCAGCTTGTGTTCTTTTATGCGCAGGATGACGCATCTTCTCGCGTCTATGCACTTCTTTCTTTAAAGCAATGAGACGACGCAATTGAACCTGAGGTGTACGCGGGAACATTTGCGTCGCATTACGTTCATTAGAAGCGAATATTTCGTGGCCCAGCAATGCCATTCTAATAGAGTTTACAAGTTCTTCTCTATATTTTTGTTATTTATTCATTTTGTTAGAGGTAAAAGGTTCAAGTACTGCAGTGAAGCTTCGCTTTTCAGACCACTCTAGGACAAACACGTGACACTACCACAGTAATGTCGGTCTTTTCGTCATCCGGAATGAGCTCGCTCAGTGTATTACACAAACCGACAAGAAACGCGCGACTAAACAGTAACCCCAAATGCGCCATGAGATAATACTAAACAAACTAAGCACTACCCTATCACGAAGGCTCAGGCGCCATGCGTATCACGCCTTTGCTTTGCTTAGAAGCGCGTTATTCCAAACTGAACTTGATATACTCTATACTGTATCGTTCTCGACATTCGTACTTAGAATCTGCTAGCTCGAATTTTTTTTTTTACTTATTTAAGTGGAGTATTTACGTCTTTGCAACATTGGCGCTTATTAATAGCCGCTGTTCGCAACTGTTTGCAACCAACTCTTCCATAGCTGTATTACCAGATTTGTACGTTAATGCCATTATTCTTCACTTCTAAATACATTTTTCAAGGAAACCGAAGGTAGTCTTTGTCCTGATTTTCGTGCTTCATCTTATTTGCCAGGAGCATAAGCAGAGCTCTGATTTTATGTCTTTTTGTTTTTGTTTTATTTTTATCGAAATGCTTTATATTATCTTCATTCTGTTGAGTCGCAATCTTGCCGCAGCGTAACTATCTCAGAGGGCGCACAATATGGTGCAAGGCGCTTTACACTCGAAGTTTATGATGTATTTTTGCGCAGCGCTCACAAATCGACGAAGGACGAAGCAGAAACACGCGGGACAGGCGCTGAGTCGCAACTGCCGTTTATCTTGAAAAAAAAAACATTAATAAAGAAAGCCATTCGTAGTCTTTGAAAACGTGCCGAACCACCCGAAGCGTTGCTGTCTTCTTGGCGCATACTCCAATTTGAAGCACATCATGAGCTCCTATCCGACTTTGCCACGCGTGCTCGACAAATATTCAAGTTCCCTATTCCATAGCCGAATTGACGGTTGACTGACACATCTATCCGCTTTTCTTCTCATGTGAAATGCTTCGATTATTTCACGCGCAGACTGGCCTTTGTGTCTCGATAAGACCATGGTTTACAACCACATTCTCGGCAACGACCTTCTAGGTGAGACGGCTTGGTATCAGCCAGCGAACGTCTGTGCTCACCGAGTCTCAAGTTGACACACCGTCCTCTTTGGACTATATACCTATTTCCGTAGGAAAGCGGTACCTGATAAACTATGCCAATTTCACAGTCAACATACTTAGGCTTGTGACTAATGGCGCAGACATTTTGGAGAAACATTGTTGAAATTCTTAGTTTCCGATTTACTTAATTAAACACTCGTTGCCGACAATTTATTGAGTGAAGAGAAGACGACGTCTACTCCATAGCGCTTGGCAGCCTTCTTCAAGCCATGCGAAAGCTTGTGTGCGTATGGAATAACCACGCATTTCTGTCCACGACCGTTCTTATTATCTTGTGTCGCTTGTTGCTCGGATTTAGTTCATCTGAACATTTTTTTCGCAAGCCCTGAAGACAATGTGAACAGGGTAGCCTGCCTGTGTTAGCCTTTCTACCTGCTCGTTAAAACTAACACGCACTCCGTGCACGCACGTTTTTCCTAAAGCTGGCCTAATACAGGAAAGCGCTATACCTTGTTTGGTTATCTTAGAGTGATATTAACTGTAATTAAACAACGGTTTCAAAGTTCTGTGGTGGTAGCGCCAGCAAACATGTGTGGGTAGGAATTTCAGCTGTAAGTCCAGGAACTGAATTTCTTGCAGGAACTTTCATGCAGCATATCCGCAGTAAACTTAAGCCCTGGCCCACATACTCTAAATACTTTGAGAATGTCCACACATTGCCGGCTATAGTCTAGGCTGCAATATGATCAATGATCGTCGACATACCGAAACACAGGCTTTACCACTCTTTCAAGGCCCACCGCCAACTGCCTATCAACACGGCTCAGAAAATCTCGCTTAGTACGGGTGCAACTCCAGATCCTGTATACACACACCACTTTTCTGTGTGCAGTGCATACTACTGTCGTGTTGGACAACAGTTGGTTTAAGGTGAAAAGTAACAGCTCGAGAAAAGATTCGACTGATATGCCGCAACTTTCGTGGAGTGCGTATTCGTCATTGTAGCCACTGATGCACACGTTTACGCTTTTCATGAGTTCATTGTGTTGTAGTGAGTAAAACAAGTCTTCCACATCCACGCTGACGGCTTGACAGTTTCCTGGGTTGTTTTCACTTAGAAACTGGTTCAAAGCAAAGGAATTTGCCATCCGGTACGGGTCATCTTTGTTCAATGTGTTCAGCTGCCTCTGCAGATAGCCTGCGACGTAGTGCTGCCAAGTGCCATTTTCAGTAACCATATCTTTGAAAGGTATCTCGGGCTTACGTGTTTTTGCTGCGAAAAATATATGTTAGGCTAATGAATACTGATGAAAAACTGCAGGATGACGACAAGTTTGACCAGTCAAGGAGAGGAAGATTAAAGTCGCCAATAAGGTATGTGAACTCGGTTGGACAGAGCTGGGTGGCTTTAGCAATGCTGCTGCGCAGTTCATCAACGTAGCAATGACTATAATTTGGAGGGCGGTAACAAACGCCTATCAAAACTTTAGCAGAACGGCAGCGGCATGCGGCCCAGACAATCTCCAGACCTGAAGATGTGTCAGTAATGTACGATGCGATAGTCTCTTTAATAGCCAGGATGACGCCACCACCTCTTCTATCTGAGCGATCGCAGCGATAAATATTATAGGTTAGCTTAATGGGAAGAATTTAGCGATCGGCTAAGTCGGGGGAAAGCCAGGTTTCGGCGAGAGCAAGAATAGTGCAGTCGCAGTCTTCAAGATAAGATGAGACGAGTTCGCGTTTCGACATCAGGCTTCTAATATTAGTGAATTATGTTGTTAACGATGTAGCAATGCGATGAGTTAACGGCGATTCACATGTGTCTCGGTCTAGCTATCTGCTGATTTCCACTACTGAACGCTTTGTGGCATCATGTGCATAAGATTTGTCATCAATGCGCAGTCGGTCAACTGAAAGTTTGAATGGTTTATTTAATGTTTTCGCGTGGTCGATCAATTGTTTTCTGGCTTGTCGTGTAGAAAATGAAAAGTCCTCTCGAACGTAGAAACCAGAACTTTTTAGTTTGTGCGCAGAAGCCAAGATGCGTCCTTTATCTTTAAAATATGTCCGCTTAGCAATGATAGGTCTGCGCTTTTCATCAGCAAACTTACCTTATATGTAAGGAATCTATGTAAGCCTTCTTAACCGCTGCTACCATTCTGTATAACTTGAAGCTGTCTAGCATGGACAGGGCTCTTTGTTTAACTTTCGACAATTTCTCAGTGAAGCCCGCGAAGTTCTTGTCAGTTGTCTGCTGCACTTTTTCCTTGCACAATGCATGGATGCGTATGTGGAATACTTGTCAGCGTTGATGTGGAACTCTTGTTTTACTCATTACCAGACAATGAGCTCATGAAAAGCGTAAAAATGTGCATCTGTGACTACAACGACAAATACGTATTCTACGAAAGTTGCGGCATCTCAATCGAATCTTTCCTCGAGCTGTTATATTTTCACCTTAAATCCACTGTTGTCCAACACGACCGTAGCATGTACATGCAGAAAAGCGGCGTGTATGTACAGGATCTACAGTTACCCCCGTACTAAGCGACATTTTTTCTGAGCCGTGTTGATAGGCAGTTGGCGGTGGGCCTTGACGCAATGGTAAAGCATGTGTTTTGGTATGTCGACGATTTCTTCGTAATTTTTCGCTGCCTAGATTACAGCCGGCAAGTGTGGACATTCTCAAAGTATTTGGAGAATGTGGGCTGGCGCTTAAGTTTACTGCGGAAATGATGCAAGAAAGTAAAACAGTTCCTGGACTTACAATTGTAATTACTACCCACAGATGTTTGCTGGCGCTACCACCACATAATTTTGAAACCGTTGTTGAATTACAGTTCAAATCACTCTAAGATAATCACGCAAGGTATAGCGCTTTCCTGTATTAGGTAAGCTTTTGGAATCGCTTGTTTGACGCCACGTCAGCGGAAATACACAGCAAAACCTCTCGCGCGGTGTACAACGCTACGTGCGAAGTGAACCTCGAGGCAGTGCCTGCCCAGCTCGTCAAAATAACTCGCGGAGGGTTGGATCGACGTCTTTCTTGCAGAAAGGCTAAAACGATTTATACCGAAGCCGTCTGCGCCGCCGTTCCTTCGCGCGCTTTTGTTTACGCTGGCCTATGGAAACAAACGTGGCGATGAGAGAAGTCGTGCTTTCGCTGGCCCGTGGACGCTCCCGGGGGGACGGGCCACACCCACTCGATCTCGTGATGGTCGAGTGGACGAGGAAGAGAAGAAGAAAAAGAAAGAAAAGGAAAAAGGAAGGGAAGTGGGCATCCGGTGTAATACGTCTGTGCAAGTTCCTTGCGCCGGCGGAGCAGGATGGGGGTGGCGTGTGCGATGCCCTTTTAGTGAAGGGGGTATCATATTTCCGTCGAGTGGCGGCATCCTTTCGGTTTGCGGCACCACGCGCGAATCGCTTCACACGCCCACCATTCTGCTTAATATACAATGGCTGCAGCCATCGATAAGCGAGGATGTGGACGTTGCTTCGCCTGCCGCCTCCCTCGTTGTATGGATCCATTCTTTTCAACAGTTCCCTGTTGTCTATTTCATAACACTCTATTGTTGAGCCCGTGTTGTATAAGTGCGTGCTCAATTGCGGGTCGCTACTCTGGGCGCAGTGTTTGTGAGAGGACTCAGCATGAAGCCTTTTGATGCGGTGTCGACGACGTGGTTGCGACATGTTACGTAACTGCAGTTCACGCTGCCCGAAAAAATCACGAGGATAGCTATTGAAACAATTAAGCAAAGCACATGAAAGTCGGTCTTTCTGAGATGACATGTTTGTGTGGTTCGTCACGAACGACCATAACGTTTTCAAAGGAAGTAAATCCCAGCAGTCGCGATGACCAGAATGGAGGGCTGGACGCGCACTGCGCACCAGTCGAGGATGACCGGCGGAGGACTCGAGGCGCGCATTCACACAAAGACACCCCCAACCCCCGCGTGCGGCTACGGGAACATACATATTCATTGTTTCGATTTTAGCTAACATGTCTGCAACGCGAATCGTGAGAGTTCCGGCAACGCTCACACGTGCGCAAGTTCTCAACCTCACTCACTCACTCACTCACTCACTCACTCACTCACTCACTCACTCACTCACTCACTCACTCACTCACTCACTCACTCACTCACTCACTCACTCACTCACTCACTCACTCACTCACTCACTCACTCACTCACTCACTCACTCACTTCCAACAACAATAAATGATCGCGGCTGTTCTCCTTTGTAAACAGGTTCTGTGGTGCACACAAATCACGGATCCCAATCTCCACGCTCCTGTAAACTTAAATCAACGCCGAAAGATTGAACTACTCAGCGCCAACAACGTCTCAAGTTCTTTGCAAAAGTATTGCGGCGCCACTCTATCACCATTGCTTTAGAATACGCCCAGGCAGTAAGACTTCCATGATGAAGTGCTCTATTTCGTGCGCAGCACTAAAGAATCTCCAGGAAAAAAATCTGTAAAGTAGTAGCAAACATATAATGGCAAAGGGTAAATATTGAGCTCTTCATAAGCAGAAACGAGCGAAGATTCTTAACCTCAGTGGCATCAAAATCTGACAGCGTTGCAAAATTGCCCACTTAATGAACATTTGGAGCTGCAGGCCACTCTATTAACAATAGCCTACCGCGTCAGACATCCCCATATGTGTACTTCCTTTATCAACTAATTGTCTCGAGTACAACGGTGATTCTTTCTTTATAAATCTTGCACATTTGCGTTGATACAATATTTGCTTCATGTCTTGAAATACAATAGCTTCTGTCATATTTTATAATGTGCACGCATTACAACATCCCCAAGATCAAAGCTGGTAAACTGAAGGACTCCGAAGTGTAGTGGTAGTAGTAGAAAAACTTCATTGCATACGGAATTAGAGGCATTTGCCTCCAACACAATGGCATGACAGAAAGCCCAGCTTTCAAAGAATGCTATTGTGTTAAACAATCGAGCATCTCATGTGTGGCTGCCCCAGATTGCACGAAGAGAAACGGGCGCTCGCCTCTGTCACTGATAATCTGAACAGCCGTCCGCTTTCGGAATATAGATAGACCTCTAGGCTACTGTCCTCGATCGACTGCGGATCAACCCCTCAAAACCCTGCTCCATTTTTTTAAAGATGACTAGGTTATGTGAAAGACTGACGTAGCACATCAGCGCATACGTAATTATGACCTTTCCCTCCGCCTTTATCTTTTCATTAATACCCCTTACCCCGCCCGTGGTATAAAGAGTCCTTCGGTGGTTAACTTAACACAACCCCCCCCCCGCCTTTTCTTTCGCCCTTTTCTTGCTCTCTCTCTCTCTCTTGCCGCCATCTGTAATCATTTCGCTTGCGAATAGGTGTTATTTAATGTCTAACATATAAAATGATTGATTGATTGATTGATTGATTGATTGATTGATTGATTGATTGATTGATTGATTGATTGATTGATTGATTGATTGATTGATTGATTGATTGATTGATTGATTGATTGATTGATTGATACCCTTTACAGATAGAAAACGGCACTGCATGTGGCTTCGGTATGACAGAGGGACAAATAAAAATAAAACAGGCGTAAAAACACGCAAACACATACAATACACACCCTTCGCATCTTCGTGGTTAAATAAGCTGAACGCGCAACTCCGACAAGGAGAGGCACTTGCGTAGAAGTAAGAAATTATCCTAGTATTTAACTCTTACAAGTAAATCGATAGAATAATTTCTTACTGCTGCGCAAGCTATGACTTAAAATAGATATCATTTCGCGCTGCAACGCACCGCCATCTACATGTATAGTATGCTTCCGAAAATGCACATAATTAAAGCACGTAGCACAATGGGAGCACTTGAACAGCAGTACCGGATGTTACTGAATGCGCCTGAGTGCATCTGAGTGCGCTCGTTAGGTAGATAATTAGCTTAAGCGTGCTTCATAATTAACTTCCTAAAATTCGTTTTAGGCCTTTATTCGAGACCCATAGCGCATGTTAGAAACGAAAAAAACTTCATTAAAATAATTTCTTCGTACTTGCACCATGACGACAATTACGTCTTTCTCGTGCGTATACATTATGAAAAAAATTAATTTGTGCGGCCCTGGCAACATTTAGCGCCTAAGCTGAAAGTTTGTCCGAAAGTAGAACGATGCCTCCGGCGGCTACCGGGGCTATGTAGTGTCACGCTGCCTATATTTAACGCGCGCACAACACTGAAGAAAGAAAAAAGGGGGGAAAAGTGATATGGTTCGGGCGCTGTTACCGACTTGGAAGCGCCAGCGACCGACGAACACCTCGCCATGCGTGCACGTCAACTCTTCGATGATGAAATCTTGTTCACCTCCTCAGCTGAACTCGACGAAAGAGCCCAGCGTCTTTCGTGCGTCTCTTTATTGTTCTGAGGCGATGAACGGGTCAGCGAGCGAGCAAACGAGCGATGGAGCGAGGATAGGGTGGTGGTCGAGTGCAATAAACCGCCGTGCATACGCTTTCTTGGTGCGTCAATCGAGCTAGCTCTCTTTTCTATCATCGACAGTTGCGAAAACTGCATAATTCAGTCTCGGTTCGCGGTGGCGCGTGCATTACAAGACAATCGAAGCGTGCTTCTCGACGCTGCTTATATGCGAGCATAGCTCTACTCAGGCGTCGAACGAGTTAAAGGAGTCGATAGCGACCGCGAGCGATGCGTCCTGCGACTGTCAACAGTTGCGAGTCGCGTGGGCGTGTGGATAAATAATGAACGGTTACGTCGCACATAGTGCTATGCGCAGTCGCACAGAAAACGGCGTGTCACGGCGCGTAATGTTCCATCCACCGGGGCTTGTTCTTTCTCGAGTAGACGAGCGGATGCGATCGAGCTATTCATGGTGTCGCGCAGTCACGCTTGACCGCTGTGGCGCTGCCCTCGCCTTTGCCAGGATTGAAGTGCGAGGATGCGAGGTGTGTAGACTGTGCTGTTGCCCCCTCTTTCATGAAACATTTCAATGAATAGTGTACAACTTCGCGCAACATTGGTTTCTGCTCGTCGAAAGGTGAGCGATGTGCTCGCGTACAATGGAAAGGTGCACGCGGGTGCCTTCGCTATCCGCTGCAGCGGACGTTTACGGGAACAAACCGTCGACGCGGAACGGAACGCAAGACGTGCAGTCCTTCTAGCATGCTCTACGTATCTAATTTGATTCCTTGGTTCTTGGCTAAGACGGCTGAGTCGAACTGCACACGATGTTGAAAAGCGCGCGCGACTCTCTTTCGAAATACGTGTACGCGAAAAAGAGCGAAAGGAATACTACGCCTGCAAGAATCCAGAACCCTCATCAACTGGCATTCCAACACATGCCACAAGTTTGGAACAGGAAACATGCACACCACGGCCGACGAGATATGTTAACGCAAGCTCATTATTTGTCAAACACTGTACAATTCGTCGCAAGCGCAACATGAGGGCAGAGATTCATTCATTCATTCATTTGAGTGGCCGCGCAAGGCGTCTAGCATTCTGCACGTAGCTCTTTAGATGCTCTAAAGAAGCACTGGAACATACAGGCGTCTCCTCGGCAGTACTTATTGAGTTAGTGATCTTTATTTTTATTCTCTGTCAAACAAGACGTCCCACACTGACCCATTCGCTCGCCTGCCGACATATGATGTGCCCATCCGCAGCTGGTCATAGGCATTGACGCAGACGAAATTGTAGATACAGGCTGCGCACTCAACTTTTGAGTTACGCATTGAGATTTGTTTTATGACGGGCCAACTAATCCCGTCTTGTATCAGTTCCCGGTCACTTCACTGCCATCGCTCATCATTCTCAGACCACTCGAGTACTCGGAATGTATGTCACAGCTTCTAGGAGTGACAAATTTACGTATAGTACTTCTTGTAAATAAGGGACACCGTTTATTGAACCGTCCAGCCGTTAGAAACTCCGACAGGAAAACGTGATCTACGCTTCACTATACGGCTTTGGGAAAAAGTGGGAAAAAAGAAGGCTGGTGAACAAACAATTGACAACTACGGCATCGATTCTAGGAACACCAGAGGAGAGATGTTGGTAGAATTCGCCGAAAGAATCGAATAAGCTCCGAACAATGAATACCTTCTTCAGGAAGCGCAGCAACAGGAAGTGGGCCTGGAAAAGCCCTAATGTAGAAACTAGAAATGCAATAAATTTCGTACTCTCTGCCGATCCCAGCATAGTGCAGCATGTAGAAGTGTTAGATCGGGTAAAGTGCAGTGATCACAAAAAAGTGAGGGCTAGGATTTCTCTCGATATGAAGAGAAAAAGAGTAAAATTAGTGAACAAGAAAAAGGCCAACAGATGCAGTAAGGGTAAAATGAGAGCAATTCAGGCTGCTGCTTGCAAACAGATAATCAGCTTTAGAACATAGAGATGAAGATGACGTAGAGGTGATGAATGTAACCATAACTATGTTGATTTCAGAAGCAACATTTGAAGTGGAAGGTAAGGCACTAAGGCAACCAGTAGGTAAGATTTCTCAAGTAACAAAGGACCTAATTAAGAAACGAGCATGAAAGTGTCCAACACAAGAGGTCAGATAGGATTCACGGAACTGTCAGAACTGATCAGCAAGGAGAAGGAAGAGATATTCGAAATCTTAACGTGAGAAAGACTCAGGAAGCAGTAAAAAATAGACACAACATGAAATCAGTGAGAAGAAAACTTGGAATGATGTAAGCACTGAAAGATAAGCAGGATAATATTATCAGCAATTTCTAAAATCTAGTAAAAGCAGTGGAAAAATTCGATATGGACCTGTACAGTACCCAGAGCAGCCACGCTACCTTCATTCGAAGTAGTAATGAACAGGTTACAGAAACTCCTTCTATAACTCGACATGAAGTTAGAAGGGCCTTTCAAGACATCACCCGGGGAAAAGCAGCAGGAGAAGGTGGGATAACAGTCGATTTAATCAAAGATGGAGGAGATATCATGCTTTAAAAGCTTCCGGCCCTTTATACGCAATGCCCATCGACTTCAAGTGTACCATAGAACTGAAAGAACGCCAAAATTATGCTAATCTACAAGGAGGAAAACGTTAAAGAATTGCAAAATTATAGGCCCATTAGCTTGCTTTCAGTATTGTACAAAATAGTCACCAAGACAATTTCCAACAAAATAAAAGCGACATCTGACTTCAGTCAACCAAGAAGACAGTCTGGTTTTAGGAAGGGATATTCTACAGTGGATCACATCCATGTCATCAATCAGGTAATCGAGAAATCGGCAGAGTACAATAAGCCTCTCTATATGGCTTCCATAGATTGTGAAAAGGCATTTGATTCAGTATAGATACCAGCAATCATAGATGCATTACGTAATCAAGGAGTACAGGAGGCTTACGTGAATATTTTGGGAAATATCTACAAAGATTCTACAGCTATACCTTGGTTCTCCCCAAGAAAAGTAGAAAGTTACCTATCAAGAAAGGGATCAGGCAAGGAGACACAATCTCTCCAATGCTATTCACTGCGTACTAGGAATAAATATTCAAGCTGTTAAACTGGGAATACTTAGGGGTGAGGATCAACGGTGAATATCTCAGCAAGGTTTGCAGGTACCATTGTCCTGTTCAGCAAGACTGAGAACGAATTACAACAAATGATTGCGGACCTTTACAAATAAAGTGTAAGAGTGAGGTTGAAGATTAATATCCAGAAGATAAAGTCTGGCAATAGCCTGGCAAGGGAACAAGAGTTCAGGATCGCCAGCCAGCCTCTAGAGCCTGTATAGGAGTACGTTTTCTATAGGTCAATTACTCACAGGGGACTCTGAGCATGAGAAGGAAATTTACAGAAGAATAAAAATGGGTTGGAGTGCATACGGCAGGCATTGCCAGATTCTGACTGGAAGCTTGCCACTGTCATTGAAAAGAAAGGTGTAAAATCACTGCATTCTACCGGTGTTAACATATGGGGCAGAAACTTGCATGTTGACAAAGAAGCTCGAGAACAAGTTAAGGACTGCGCAAAGAACGATGGAACGAAAAATGCTAGGCATAACTTTAATATACAGGAAGAGAGCGGTGAGCATCAGAGAGCAAACGTGGATAGCCGATATTGTAATGAACATTAAGAGAAAAAGATTAAGCTGGGATGGCCATGTAATGCGTAGGATGGATAACTGGTAGACAGTTAGAGTTACAGAACGGGTGCCAAGAGAAGGGAAGCGCAGTCGAAGACGGCATAAGACTAGGTGGGATGATGAAATTAAGAAATTTGCAGGCGCAAGTTGGAATCAGTTGGCGTCGGATAGGGATAATTGGAGATCGCAGGGAAAGGCCTTCGTCCGGCAGTGGACATAAAAATATGATGATGGTGATGATGATGATGATGATGATGATGCACGCACGCGCGCTTGCTCCCGAGGCGAGGCTCGAGCCTTCAAGTGCTCAGAGGGGGGGGGGGGGGAGAGGGGGGGAAGGGTCAACCGTTCTTCCAGAGTGCAGGGCGTCGTAAAGTACGCGCTTCTCCGCCAGTTCCTTTCTTTAAAGCCCGAACAGGTGCTTGCTCGTCTTCCGAGCAATGCGCGAGCGAGCATAACGACTGCAACCAACAGCCGTCACCGACGACTCTCTTCAAGAAGGAGCAGGCAGAGAAGGGGGGAGGGGGTCTTTTCTTTACCCCTTCTTTCTCGTATTCTCGACCTTTACCTCTTCTATTCGCCTTGTCCCTTCCTTGTACTCCTCCTCGTCTCTTCCGTTCAGTTTCTCCAGTCTTTCTCTCTCCTTCCTCGTGGCCCTATTTCCCGTCTACAGCATCACACATCGACACAGCGCAAGCGCGCTGCGGTTCCGCGAAACACTGACGGCACGGCGCGTCCTGCGCGCGAAAAGAAGATGTTAAAAATGCCGCAGCTGCGCACTATATGCGGCCACGAGAGGGAGAGAGAAACGCAAATGGCGGCTCCGAGCGGCAAATTGTTCGCAGGCGCGGGCCTCGGGTTGCACTCGCGGGCCATTTCAGGTCGCATAAAAGAGATTGGATCGCGCCTTGCCTGGCCAACGTCTTGGCGGACGGCGGCGCACGCACGCCACGTCGCTCGGCAAGAGCTAGCCGGCTTCCGCTCAAAGGGACCGTCGCGCCCTTTAGCGACACGTGAGCGACACGGCGCGTGTCAATATCGCGGCGCCATTGACTTCATTGCGGCGATCAATCTACTATATATTCGCGCTCTTTCCTACAGCTCCTCGGTTGGACTTGTATTTCATGGCGGATGTCACTGATCAATGTGTATTTTCTGTGCCTCCACGAGTGATGAACGCTCGGTGCGACGTCACGCTTATTAAGAAGGCTGGGGTTATTTTGTAACCATTCCTTCCATTCCGTTTCACCCTGCCTCGCTTGCTCGAACGACACCGCGCGGTAGTCCCGTTACCGCGAGGAGGCGCGATAAAAAAAAAAATAACGGGAAATGGAGTGGGTCGTTTGAAAACAGGGCCCTTGCTCTGAATTTGTCAACAGGGCGTGCCATTTCGCACCGGGTCGACCACACTAGCATGTGTTCTCAGCAACTAAGCAGGAACGACCTGCTGTCCTAATCGACTAGTGAAGTCCACGATTAGATTTACAAGTATTTTTTCCCAACACTGATTTACGCGGAGTGGTGGACGACCTTTCCTTTTGTGCCGTGCATTTGATTTGCCTGTTCGGTGACTGCATCGAAGGCCCTTAGTCCATATCTGGCTCGCTAGGTGGCTGTAAATTATTGCACACTGCAGAGTGAGAAATATAACACCATATGCTCGTCTCATCCCACTTGTTGCTTGCGAAATCTGCCCCCATTAGACATATACTTCCCAATCCGTCTTTCCTGCGATATGACATGTTGCAGAGACAGCAGGATTGCGCCAGCTTTACAGAGTGTACTTAGGTCGACCTGAAAGAGCTCCCATGTGGCATCCGACCAAATTTTGCTAGGTGTAGTGTTTGTTGTATCATAATCGAAATTAAAACAACCGAAATCAATTTAACTACCGCTTCAGAAAGAGACTCAATCAAACAATGCATTTATGCAATATTTCAGCCACCGGGAAGCGTGTGCTTTTTTTATTTTGCACAGGTTGTACTGCTATGCATGCTGCCCTGAACCTGATGCATCTGCCGCAGTTTTTCGCGCTTAGTGCCCCAGTTCAAACTATCATATGATTTTTGTTTCTGGAACGTACAATGTTGCTATCGTTCAGCGGCAAGACACCCTGAAAGTTCGATACTCTGCAGCTAACAGTGCCTTAAGTGTCTCTTTATTGTGATAAAAGAATTACAATGACTAATGAAACGGACGTCACGAATCAGGGCATTCACAAAATTAGTTGCAAAGCCGAAGCACCAATTCGGGAGAGAGGGAAGTTTCTTTGGCCGGTAACGGCAGACCACCGGCCAACTTTCAAGGATAGTGCGTGGATAGCGTATACTCCCTTATGAATGGAATTGCCAATAGCCCACTATATGCGACTTCTGCGAGTGCAGTGAAACGATCGCGCATCTTCTTTGCCAGGGCTCTCGTTTCAATTAATCCGCGAAGAGCAGTGCTCTCAGCCGCGCTAGGCCAACTGGACAAGTGCTTTCTCATGGAAAGTAAAATGCTTGGAAACTGGCCAACACGAACGTCAGCGCGAGCAGCTATAATGGCGCTGCTGCGTTATTTAAGTGATACCGGCCTATGCGACAAGTTGCGACTATGTGCGCTGTGTGCCGTCGAATGTGTTAGTGGGACACTGACGCTGTGTATGAGTACGTGGCACCTTTCCAGACTGTGTGACGGCACCCACAGAGACAGTTCTGTATTGCTAGTTTTTTTTTCTATTGTTCCTTTTTTTTTCTCCCATCTTTCGCGTCCCTTCGCCCCTTCCCCAGTACAGGTAGTCAACGGAGCTATCCCTTTCCTTTGTTTTCTTTTTCTCTCTCTGTACATGGCGAATTCAATTGAAGCGCCTTCCCCACAAGAAAAAAGAAGAAGACGAAAAGAAAACGCCAGCGAAATTGAGAGGTGATAAATTGGAGGAGGGAAGCAAAAAGAAAGAAAAAAAGAAAAACATGGGCGGCACACATCGCGCTACGCCTGACAGTATACAGCTCGGGAAAATTGCTAGAATTACTTTGTGATAAGATGGTAACGGAAAGCTCGACTGAAAAGGGCAATAAAGGCAAGTTGACGAGATATGCGGTTCTTGCGGCCCCAGTGCGAGGAAGTAAGCCACGCGGAGGCAATTCGAATATATAAATACCTGGACCATGAACGGGCATTGCGATAGCGTTTCCCTGTGCGTAAACTTGTTCAAGGTTGTTTTTCACTGGAGAAAAAGCAGAAGTGAGAAACAACGGTTTAAGTTGAGGTTAGTGGGTTATGTCTGCGATGTCTGTCTGTCCTGTTGCCCGTCCGTCCGTCCGTGCATGCGTGCGTGCGTTCCTTCCTTCGTTTGTTTGTTTGTTCATCAGTACTGCAGTTCTTTTTGCAGTACTGCAGAATTAAGCCCACATAGTTACATTAACACTGCGGTAGAGCCAGAATGCTGCACCACAGTGTTCTCACTGACACTACTGCAGTTGATTTACGAATTGAAAAGCTTACAATAAATTTTGTGAGAATGCGTGAACCGAGATAAAATGCACACCTAACTGTAGGGCAGACAACCTGTAACGACATAGGTGGCAGTTTTCATCCGTGGAGGCGCCTTCATTGTTATATTGTTTTACTCGTTCTTTTTTTATTTCTGATAACATCGAGTTTGGAAAGCTGATATAGCTGTTAGGCCGAAAACAAAACAAAAGTGAAGAAAGATCTGTAAGAGGCGCGATGGTCTCCTAACTCGGCCCAACCACGAGGCGAACTCATATCTTCACAGTCGGCGATCTCCTGCATGGCCAGGCATACGCCTTTAGTACATTAATTCAAAAATGTTTCTTTCTCTCTGTTCCTACCAAATGGCAACATTTCGCGCCATTATAAGTAAGAAAAAAGAACACGGATACGTAAAACGGCAAGACGGGGCCTTTTGGACAAAAGCAACTGTAACCGCTGCCCGGTATATATTTGTCAAAACGGAGGAAAGCGCTCGCATGCGACACGGAGAAAAACGCACACGCGAGCTTCTTGCGTTTCACAATTCATCTGTGCGACATTGTTCCGGTTGAAGCATTCACGCGATATATGTGTCACGTCCTGAGGGTGTAAATCGACTTAGGGCTATAATAGAGTCGTGCGAAACGGTGAACTAAAAAGAGAGGGACACCGAAATGAGGAGTTAAAAGAAATAGAGGAACCGTTTCCTTTCTTGTTCATATTCTTGTGGATTTGAATTTAGCCCCATACACACGTTTCGCGCGCAATTTCTTTTGGACCTCACACTCCTTGATTACGTATATAAACCAGTGATGTCATCCGGAGAACGTATATATGCGGCCGCAAGTCTTTTTACTGCACGCGGGATTTGTGAAAACAGAAATTTGTCAATACCACCCGGAGGCGTATAGCAAAGCTTTAGCGCCGCGCTGAAGGCGTCGTACACGCTGCCGTGATGATCAGCATACCAGCGGCGTTGCACAGGCCTCGATAGCGGTACAGCACGACGACGCCGAAAACGACGGCGCAAGTAAACCTCCAGCGTCCGTATAGATGCTATCACAATTAAAAGAAAGAAAGAAAGAAAGAAAGAAAGAAAGAAAGAAAGAAAGAAAGAAAGAAAGGAAGAAAGAAAGAAAGAATAAAACCCGCAAACCCTGGGTGAATAGCTTCGAATTTAAAGTTTCAGTTCGTAGTAATTATTGCGACTTAAACTGTGAACCATTAAATTAGAAGCGCAATGCATTACATTAAAGGGACACTGAGAAGAAACCCTGTAGGTTTACAAAGGTAATGTATTCTTTAAAACATTCAATTCGGCCTACTTTGCGATAATAGGTGATCAAGTGAAGGAGGAGGTAAATGTCAAAATTTTAGTTTAAATATATCGGCGCAAAATGGGAAAACTAAATTTAAAAATTAAATCTAGCGGCGAAATTCCAGCTACGCTACGTCCCGATTCGACGGCATAAATTTCAAATAATCTCTTCGTATTATAGGGCCATCGTGGCTCTGTGAACCTTCTTGAAACTTGCTAATTTAGTTCAGCCTTCGGCTCAAGCGGACGCCGCCGAAAATACCAGACGTCAAAACGAGCTGGCGCGGGCAATTCGAGGTGGCCGCGCCGCTCTAATATCGTGATTGCACCTTTCTTATATTTTTTAAATCTAATAAGCGCCTTCTCACGGTAAGACTGGCTTCTTATTTTTGCATTATGGCAAGATGATTTACTGGTACAATAGTTCGAATAACGTTTTTCCATTTATAGTGTCCATTTAACAGAGAAGTTCACAATTTTCGTGCAACTCATGTCCCGTAAGCTTTTGTGGCGGACTGCACGTGTGCAGGCCAAACCTTAGCTCTCGCGGTACAAGGTGCAGTTTCTACACCCAGTGTAAGCGTGGAACGGACGTGTTCGAGTGTCGTGCAACGCGGGCTGAATGAAGTCGAATGCGTGTTTGGCGCTCGTTCCTTCAGCAAGAGTCGAGTGGCTAGAGGACGCGGCAGTGATAATTGAAGCTGCACGAAGGGAGACGGAAACCGTGCCTGCTTAGCACTCACCATTAAACGAGGTAGCAGCTATAGACATGCGTGGCCGTGATAAACGGAGGAAAAAAAATGTATGTCGTACATGACGCTACGTAGTAGGCGGATTGGATTGGACTAGAAATACATCTTTAGGCAGTCTTCTCCCCTAAGCGGCCACTACTTTGAATGTGGACGCCAAGTGCCAAGGATTTCCAGAAGATTTCTTCAAGGATTGCCACGAGGATTCCCCACGGTGACCATTCTGGAGGGTCACTGCTACGTATGAAACTTTCTACGCATGGATTCATAACAGTACGGACAAGCAGTTACGCTGGCTACAGTTGTTTAGGCAATAAATATTTAAAAAGATACCTACTGGAATCCCATGCGTATCCCTGAAGCTAGACATATCACACGAAACGCCTTGGTTGTCGAAAACATTTTGGGGAGCATTTGAACCTTTAACCCCTCCACTGTATGCTTATAGGGCGGTCTGCGAAAACATCCATGTGTAGGGTTGTGCGAATATTGACTTTTGAGACAGGTCTAATAGAATATACGAATCGAATAGTGCCAGAAGTGAATCGACTCGAATATCGAATACTTTATGAATATCTTTCGAATATTAAATAGCCGTTATCTCACTTAATATAGAGCGATGTTAACATCCCAGTATTCTTAAGGTTAGCAAGTTTCTGTCATTACATAGTACATTACGAAGCGTTGTTTATTAAAAGCACGAATGGAACATTAGGAGAGAACACGTAGGTTTTAAAAAAAAATTATGGGGTTTAACACGCCAAAACAAATTGCTGATTATGAGGCACGCGGTAGTGGAGGGCTCCGGAAATTTTGACCACCTGGGGTTCTTTAACGTGCATCTAAATCTAAGTACACGGGTGTTTTCGCATTTCGCCCCCATCGAAATGCGGCCGCCGTGGCCGGGATTCGATCCCGCGACCTCATGCTCAGCAGCCCAACACCATAGCCACTCAACACGTAGTTTCTTCACATAAACAGGGCTCTTCAGAGAGTGGGAATTATTGCTGTACAGCCTCTAAAGTATGGTTACCTAAGGTATGTAGCCTGCTCCAATACGCAAGTTCTCATGTTTTCGGTATATACTATAGGCCGCGGGGTTGAAAACTTGCCGTACTTTTGCTCCAATCTTATGTTTATTTGGGTGCAGCTGACGTAGTGAAAATATTCTAAATGTATTCGAAAAATATACGCATTTATGAATAGTGACTATTCGATCCAACATCGAAGCGAATGGGACACTATTCGATCCGCTATTCGAACGTTTCTAATATTCGCACACCCCTATGCATGTATAATACTTCGAAAGGCAGCATCGAAAAGATGATGGCCGCTACTCGAAAGTGTGAACATATTCTATACACGAAGACAACTATCGCGCCGCGGAGAGTGAAGTTATTTAATAGGCTAGTACCGGTTACTTATAATAACTAAGCCTTGCAGACTAAATAGATTTAGCTGGGGGATCAGTCACAGCTAGAGAGGTCTTATAGACTGCAAATATTGTAGGTGCCTGCATCAGCTTCCCGCATGAATCTCCTTCTCGTTCCCATCTGAAACGTTGACATAAACCGGGCGGATGACGGTAAAGCATTGACGTATATAAGATGTGATGCACAATGTACGATTGGATAAGATGGTTGCCGTTTACATAGTGTTCCGCTTGGGATTGCGAAGAATTTTTCGAGGAATTGCTATCAGCGTCGATTTGCTTTAAGTGAGCTCACAAAGCCAGCAGTGCCCCGTACCGCTGAAAAAAGAAAAGAAATACAAACGCTCACCGACGTTTACGATAGCATACGGTGAATTCTCCCGCAAGACCGTTCTCCTATCTCACCTCTTTCCGCGGAACGTGAAAAGGGCGCTATCAAAGCGCTCCGCTTGCAGGTCGGGGTAAACGTATTTCTTACGTAGGCAAAGTAAACCCGATCGTCAGTGTCTCCACCGCAAAGACCGCGGAAAGAAATGAAAACAACGAAGCGTCGCGCTCCCAAGCTGATTGGCGTGTCTCGATGCTGGCCCCAAACTATAGTATGGTCGCTCAGAGGTTCCCTAAATGTTGCAGAGGACGTTCTGCAATGATTGTTCGCAGTTACGATAACGTGCTTGTAACTACCGAGCCACATTAGGGCTAGTTCGCATTTTTTTTTTCTTTATCGACCTTCCGTTTGCATTCGTTCTTTTAGCCGCGTTGACAAAATTGCTACAACAGCGCATTTATTTCTTCTTTTTTTTTATCTCTGATATCACTCATTTTTCAACGGATGTCAAATTATAGTTACAGCTGCGTGGAGCCATTCCTGTTTCCTTTGTTTATTATTTATTTTCCTGTCTGTGTGTCATTATTAAAGGAAGGAATAATTAACCAGCTCATTTTCAGAGAAACAGCCGTTTTGTCTTAAAGGAGCGGAGTTTTGTTTTTCGTATGTGTACTTCGGAGAACAATAGCTGTGACTCATCCTATAACATTTATTGAACGTATTACTGGGAGAATTGACGAATTTTAAGCAATTTCAATTTTTTTTTATCGGCACGCTTCAGCCAAAATTTGTTTTACTTTGGAGCGTTCCTTGGCTTTTCGTTCATGTTATATATTCGCGTGCGCTTTTCTCAAATATCGGTGCCTACGTGGAAACTGGAGAGCGAGCTTCGCGAAGAAAATGGGAAGAAAAGTAAAATATATAATTAGTGAACGAAACAGAATTGTTAAGCAGATAGCCCTATTAACGGTTATGTCGAAATTAACTAAATACATATAAATGAAACCACGAATCGAACGTTAAAAAACGCTACCAGTAGTCGCGCATTAATTTACGTAATGACACTATTATTATTTTTCCGTATATGTGAGAATTAACCAAAACTACGTAATTTTTTGCTGCCCGTGAGGCTGCTTGGGAAATGTGACGTACGCAGCCCTGATAGCACCAGTAGTGACGTAGTATAGTGGTGAAAGGACCAAGACTCTGTTTTGCCCACCATACATATGTCAACGTAAATACCACTCAGCGAGTGTGAAGATGGGTGAAATGGCAGTGCCTTATAGTACTCCAATGCATTTTTTTAAGCCTTATATACTTATTTCCCGATCGCCGTAGCTCAGATACCCAAGGTATAGAAGATTAGTCACCTATACGCACATACCGCAAGTTCCTACTCTCACTTGTGTTTGCCTGCTGCGAAACGGCTGTGTAAAGGCTTTCTAAACTATGCACTCAATCAACTGAGCGCAGAACCTTTATCCTCCAATGGACGTCGTAGTATGCGAAAGGTTTTGTTGTGAAACGACATTGTGTAAAGAGGTTGACATCACATGCAGATGCATCGTAGGGCTCATGTGGCGCGAAAGCTCCTTTCTGAACCAAACGAACACGCTTAGCGAGCTGGCAGCGTGTGATTTACAGCACGTAAAAGCTTCAACGGGTGCATTTGATTTTGAATACGAGCACTTTTAAGGCTGGACTGTCGCAAAACCTGTGCCCTGTTCAGAGCGACCCGGTCGTAAAAGAACGCGAAATAAAAGCAAGGACGCGGCGTTTTTCCGCCTTGTGAGTCGCACACAGCTTTCAGCCACAACGCTTTCAACTCGTCCTAGCCGCAAATTTTGCTTACACAGTCAATAAAATAAGGGAAATGATATTTTTCTGAATAATTCAAAAATGCATAGAGAACCTCAAAAGTATATATTTACATTCATAAGATGCAACAAGTGGAGAAATGCTAAATTATGAATGACAGCCACAAGCGAGCTTGATGCAAAACCACTGCATACATAATCATCGCAGATAAGATTTACTAAGTAAGCATTATTTTCATTTAATGAGACACCACAACACTACCGTCTTCCTTTTGCACTTCATTTGACAAAATAGAATACGTCTTATGTAACTAAATAGAATATGTCTTCCTTGTAGAGGTAATGGACGCGGAATCGCTACACAACACAAATTAAATCATGTCCCTTATCCATTTAACTGCGTATATAATATTGAATTTCCCCATGCAGCGTAAAGATCGAATCTGAACTAGTAAATCTTCTGCATTCTTCATTTCAAGTAGCGAAATATTGTCGCAAGACATCGCCCTAATACGAATAGCGGCGTATACAGTGCTTACCTCGATCCTCCAAATTGTCAGGCCGGGCTGCATCCCGACTCCTTGAAATGCCGGATCGACTGTGACGCCCATGTTATTTTTTTCTTCCTCGGATCACACAAACGATATTAACGTCGGCTACACTCAAGGCGAGCGGCGAACGAGAGCAGACGACGCGCAGTGGACGACGTTTTGCAGACGACACTGGCAGTCCAAAAAGGTTGTGCTTATGCTCAGCCTCTCGGAGCGGTTATCACACGCGTCCCAAAGCCGCAAAGAAGAAATGGGTCTACACCGACTGCCTGCCGGCTGCTAAATAGGCCGGGGGGAGCTGATGTTGCAGCCGGTTGCAGCTTCGCATGGCCGCCATGCGTAATCAATGAAACAGGATAAAAAATGCGCGCAGGAGCTCCCTGCGCCTACAGCCATCTGGAGGCAATAAGGGCGGCTGGCTCGGCGGCGCATTTCTCATGCTACTCAGGAGATGGCGCTGCAATATTCCGAAAAAAAAAAAGAAAAGAATTGTGGATAAGTTGACAAACGGTGAAGAAATTTGCTGACTCACAGTGGAGAGAAGGAACTAGGAAATGAACCAGTAATTATTACGCTATAGCGTTGTGGACAGCGGCTAAGAAAGGGGTGCTAAATGTAACGTCACAGTGGCAGTTATTAGGAAGCCGTTTTGGAACAATATCGAACAGCAAAAATATGAAATCGGAAGAGAAGATTATGGTGATTCAAGAGGTAGTGCTTCGAAGCCAGATTAGATGCGTGAAAGGACTCTCAGGAGACAACCTGAAAGTCTTCTTTTTTCTTTTTTTTTTTTGGTGCACAACATGTGGAGAGAGAGGGAGATAAAAATTGCGCAGGAACCATCAGCAATGATTGTCAATGTAAGAGAATAACCTGAACGAACGACCGAACGAGCAGACAAACGAGCGAATGAGAGAGAGCGACAGAGCGAATGTTTTCCTTGCTGAGTAGGACTATCGACCATCAACCGACCTTCTACCACCGACCACCGCGCAATCACAAAAACGACCGAAAGAACCAAATTATGCTATTCGCTTTAAAAGCAAGTGAAAGACAGGGCGGTTAACCAAAGGATATCTCCAAGTGGCTACCCTGTAATGGGGAAGGGGAAAAGTGGTAATAAAGATAAGAGAAAAAGAATGAGGGAATGTACGATATAAAACTGTTTGCGTGTTCGCGCACAGCATGTGAAGACGCCGCATAGTCATACACAGTATCAATGTCCCACTGAGTAATACAGCGTCACACGGTGCCCATTGTCGCACAATAACAATTTGTCGCCAAGTCCGGTATATTTGAGATAACTCAGCAGTGTCGTTATAGCGGCTCGCGCTGATGTTTGTGTAGACGCCAGTGTAAAAAAATGTATCAAGACAAGTAAAATATGTATTTTTTCATAAAAGAATATATTCGTATGTCCCAGAAAATTGTGCCATTAACTGCATGATATGAACGCTTCCACGTTTTTTATTTAGTTAATAAGTAAAGAAAATATCACACGAACTTTAGAACAATGTCAGTTCGAAACCAGCAAAGCAGTGCATCCCGCTGATATGATAAATGTAAAGAACGTGAAATGAACGAGTTGAGGACAAATATTTTAATGGAACTTTGTCATTCAAGAACCTTGTTTACATTTATGTACATATGCAACGGCCAGGGAGAAATCTCAATGACGCTGTCCTTCGTTCCAATGTATTGCGTAGGAGCAGCTGTTACCGGTCGTGTATTGTAATTGCACCAAAATTATAGTCGCGACAGAGATAACTTATAAAAAGCAGAAGTTCTGCACAATATACATTAGAAATGCGAAGATACAATGGAACACACAAATTCGAAGATATAGCTTGATAAAGGGCAAAAAAGTGTCACTGGAAACAAAGTTCACTGCATGTATCCACGAAACCTCGCAACAAGATATTTAAATATACGTATAAGTCTCCAATAAATCCACCAATCTAAGCAAAAGGCACTGTATACAGGGTGTCTCAGCTAACTTTATCCAGAGTTTAAAAATATGCCGATGCACTCTAAGACGACGCGACCAAATGCATGTTGCTCACTTTTGTATGTAGTGTGTCACGCTATTCCTGTATTTTGTTCGATTAGATTTTTAGTCTAGATTAATTAACCAACTTGTGAAGTAACGAATCTATAGGGAAAAAAAATTCCAATTAGAAAGTTGCAGAGCGGCTTGCAAAACGTCCGAGTAAACAGTTTCTGTCTATCTGTTAAGTATTAGTGTATTTCAGCTTACTAATGATGCCCGCGAAATACAAAACACCAAGTGACATACCCGAATTCACGTCGTGATTGCACTGCTCCCAAACCTTCCGCGCACAACCAGCCATAGGCGCGCTGCCGCTTAAAAGGCGACAGGGTAGCGACGTAGGCGTTGGGTGTGCCATTTACGCCAGCGATGTGCTTCCCTCGCGAATGTTCGTTATAGCGATAAGCAGACGCAGTGGTTATCGCTTGTGCTGCCGGAAGTAACAAGTCCGTCATTTCGCGATAGCTGTAAGCAAATTGAACATCCCTAAATAAAAAAAACTCAGTTTTATGAAGGCTGAAAATGGTAGAATAAGAGTATCCTAAATGGCCAGACGCCGTCTTTCAGTGAATTTACGTTTATTTTTCATGCGCTTTCCCAGCAAGTGCTCGAAGAGGCCACCTTCTGCAGCGATACAACGCTGGGAACTTACGAGAAGGCTTGTTGTCGCTGCCTTGAGAACCCTAGGTGAAATGCTGTGGCAGGCTTCAATTATCTTCTCCTGCAAGTCTTCTGGAGTCGCCGTTTCCATCGTGTATATACGTGATCCTTAATATAGCCCCACAAGCAAAAGTCAACAGGGTTGAGGTCGGGTGACCTTGCCGGCCAAAGGGCAGCCCCGTTTCTCCCTATCCATTGCCCTGGGAAGGTAACATCAAGCCATGCTCGTGCTTGACAGCAGCTGTGGGCTGGGGCCCCGTCGCGATGATACCACATTGCGTCAAGCTGGGCTTATGTCATGTTGCAGCAGAAGTCTTCAACCGGCCCTTTGAGGAATTCACATACCTATTGCCGGTCAGAGTGTCGTTAAAAAACACTGGGCCAATGACTGTGCTGTCATAGATTCCACACCAAACGTTAAAATACCACTGATGTTGGTGGCGGAATCGTCCTAGCCAGTGGGGATTTCGCTCACCCCAATAGTGTGCGTTGTGGATATTTACTTGGCAATTTCGGGAAAAGTTCGCCTCGTCAGTCCAGAGTACCTTGGTGAGAAAATGAGAATCCTGCTCCTCCTGAATCAGAATCCAATTCGCAAAGTCAAGTCTCTTTTGGAGATCCCTTGATTGCAGGCATTGATGCAATTGCAGATGACAGGGGCGCAGTTCAGCTGTTTTCAATATCATCCAGGTAGTTGGACACACCGAGCTGTGGGCCATGCTGCGCGTGCTAGCGTGCGGATTAGCTGCCATGAAAGACAAAACGTGTAAGCGAACCTCATTATTTATGACTGAAGATATCTGCCTCTTTCTTGTGAAGCTTCTGGTCTGCTTCAGCGATTCGTAGGTGTTCAAAGTAATTCTGGGTCTCGGTTTACAAAGTGCATTCGACAAAGTCAAACACTCAGCCATATTAGCACAAGTATCAAGACTCAACATGGGGGTAACGAGCTACAATTATATTAAAGACTCCTTGACCAACCGCACGGTGGAACTGCACGCCAGAGACCTAAAGCTCCCCGAACACAAGCTTGGCAGTAAGGGTACTCCGCAGGGTTCAGTCATCTCGCCATTGCTCTTTAACCTCGTCATGATCGGGGTAGCGAGGGCAGTAGCGGGGACCGGCGTCCGGCATACGATCTACGCCGACGACATTACCCTGTGGGCGGCTGGCGGCACCGATGCCAGCATCGAGCAACAGCTGCAAGCGGCGGTTACCGCCATCGAGCAGCACTTTGACGGCACAGGCCTAATGTGCTCGCCCGGCAAATCCGAGTTGTTCGTCCTCACACCGTTTCGACCGGAACGGAAGCGCGCTCCCCTTCGGGAGTGTGACCACATCAAGATTGTGACTGCATCGGGGCAACGCATCCCCGAAGTTCCCAAGATCAGGGTCCTCGGCCTGCTGCTCAACAAGAGCGGCCGCAACGACGAGACCATCAACAAGCTTACCACCAAGGCAATGGACGCCATCCGGCTCATACACCGAGTCTCCACACGATGGGCGGGCATGCGTGAAGACAGTCTCGTGCACCTTGTCCAGTCGTTCGTGATCAGTCACATCGCCTACGTTGCGGCCTACCTCAACTGGCACGTCACTGACAGGACCAAGATCAACACGCTGATCAGACGGGCTTACAAGACGGCGCTGGGTTTAATGGAGACCACGAGTACGGCTCGGCTCCTGCAGCTCGGCGTCCATAACACCCTCGAAGAAATAGCCGAGGCGCAGCTCACCGCGCAATTCAAGCGCCTCTCTACCACCAAGACGGGCCGCACTATACTAACGTCCCTGGGTTACAACCCCCAAGCTCCCAGACGGCAACCGTGCTTGATCACAGATGAGGCGCGGGCCCACATTTACGTGGACCCCATCCCGAAGAACATGCACCCAGAGTACAACCAAGAATGGCGGCAGGCGCGGGCCAAGGCTCTCACCGAACAACACGCCAAAGACCCGCACGCGTGGTACGTGGACGCAGCGGAATACAAGCGGGAAGGCTTCGCGGCAGTGGTCGTTGCGGCGGCTACCGGAACCAAGACAACGGCAGCGAGCGTGCGTTGCACGAACGCCACAGACGCTAAGGAGGTTGCCATCGCTCTGGCGGTCACCGAGGCTGAGTGTCGCACCGTGCTCAGCGACTCGAGGAATGCCGTGCGCAACTTTGCCAACGGGCGAATATGCGCGCCGGCGGCCGCCATCATCGGCAAGCTCCAACTTCAAGACCGCGGCAGCACCGTCCGTATTAAGTGGTTCCCGGCGCACGCTGGCGAGTGTGCATCCTCACCGAACTACAACGAGACGGCCCATTCGGCGGCGCGAGCGCTTACCTTTCGCGCCCCCGAGAGTGACCGTTCCGTGTTGTGGTTCGAAACCAAGGACAGATTGACGAGTTATGCCGAAGTAACCAAGTGTTACCGCTTAGCTCGACGGACTATGCCGCCTCCCCACCCGGCACTCAGTCGGGACGAGGCCGTATTCCTAAGGCAAATGCAGACCGCGTCACTCCTCGCCCCCGCAATGCTGCACTGCTTCACCCAGAGCTCTATCCGAGTGGGCTGTGCGGTGTTTGTGCAGCGGGTCCGGTGGACCAATGGCACATCATGTGGGACTGTGTCAGGTTCCCGACGGCAGCTACCTCCAGGACTTACCCGCCCGAACTTCAAGCTGCACTGCAGTCTGCAGACAAGGACTCAGAACTATGGGCCGTCCAGCAGGCCCGGGGTGCGCTCGAAAAGCACAAGCCTCATGACCCACTACAAACGGGCCCAACTGGGGTAGTGCAGAGTAGGGTATAACCCCGGGTCAACTCTTGGCCAGCGTCACGACGCGTTAAACCGTCGTTTGCCGGCACTTTATTAAAGTTATCCCTATCCTATCCTAGGTGTTCATTAATGTCATCGGGCTGGGCCGCGTACCCGGGGGCCAGCTTAGAAATATTCTTGCAGCCTGCCGCCTCTGTCCGCCTGCAGCTTCTAGGACAAGGATCATGTCTGCTTTTTCCTCGTTGGAGAAAGGCATTTATTCCCCTCCCACCTCAACCCCTTGACTCGCTCCGCACTTGTAAAAGTTTTCTCCGGCAGGACACACGCGCTCTTATCCCACCGTGTGTCTGCTCCCTCTCCCTTCACCTTACTAGGGCGGAGGAAGTTGTGCTTAGGAGGCTTCGGGCCGGGGTGGCCCTTACACCGGCTGTTATCTCAAGGTGGAACTGGTCGCATTTACCACTGGGTGCTACGTGTCCATACTGCTCCGTTCCTGTGATGGAAGCAGATACATACCACCTAATATGAACACGTACTGGTTTAAAATCGGAACGCTCGCGTCTCCTACTGCAAGCCGGCCTCCGCTACAGTGCGACAACCAGCTATGACCGCTGGATACATGACAACAGATTCCACAAAACACTGCTTCAATTCATACACAACACAGACCTAACAGCACACATATAATACACATATACGCACCAAGAATTATGCCTTAAGGGCAAGTCTTTATCGCAATAAAAAAAAAAGAATAAGGCATTACGAAATTTCTCGCGCTTTAACAGCCGATGCACGATAGTCTGTTTATTGCTGTCTGGAACTACCACCACCATCACGTCCGCCAGTCGCTAAGCGCAAGCGATAACGGTTGCCAGCTTAAATCGAACAGCCAACGCTTGCGGCGCTGCTCTGTCGCTTTTTAAACGGCAGCATGGCTGTCTGTGCGCGGAACGCTTGGGAGCAGTGCAATCACGACGCGCAATCTAGAATGTCACGTTGTGTGTGTGTGTTTTTTTTTGTATTTTGCGGGCATCCACAGTAAACTGAAAAAAAACTGGCACTTAATAGATAGAAAGACAGAAACTGTTTATTCGGACGTTTTGCAAACGGCTCTGCAACTTTCTAATTGGAATTTTTTTCCTAGCTTCGTCGCTTCAGAAGTTGGTTAATTAATCTTGACTAATAGTTTAACTAAACAAAATAAAAGATAGCGTGACACACTGCATACAAAAGTGAGCAACTTGATTTGGTCGCGTCATCTTAGAGTTCACCGACATTTTTTTTTACTCTGGCTGAAGTTCGCTGAAACACCCTGTATAGTGCATCAAACAACGCAAATAAACATGTTGCGCAATCACAAATTCACAGATCACAGAATCCGCGGACCCGTGATCACAGATGACGGGCCCGTGGAGCGTAGTCCTGATACAGTCTTTGACTATGGGACCTCCTCCTGCATACTAAATACATGTAATTTGACCCAAATTCTAACAATAAATTCTGATTATGATTCTGATTCCCAGGTTTGGAGTGGTACCGGCCCGCAGGGGGGAGGAGAAGCCGGGCAGGCCAGGAGTATATGGGTGAGGTTTGCTTTCGGCGCATTGCGCAGAGGGCAAGAAGGAGGAGAGGAGAGGAGACAAAGGGGAGGAAAGGCGGTGGGATGGGTCGGTCGGTAGTGGGATAGGAGGTGTGGAGCAGGTAGCGTGCGCGTTTGCAGGCGGCGCCATGAGTGTTGCTCCCTGGTAGTGAGGGAAGAGCGGGTGGGTTCCAAACGAAGAAGGTTGAACTAACGAAGCAACAACGATGCGCGTGAGCGTTGAATAGACGGTGACAACTGAATGCATCTCGAGTTAATTGCGCGGGCGCCGAATTGATGAAGAAACTGGCCTTCCCATCCCAGGAGACACCGATAACTATATACCGCCATCCAAAAGGAGTGAAATAGGCAGCAAAATGTTGACCGCTGAATAGCTGTCAAGTCTCAACATTGATTTGGCGGTGCTTTAGGAATGTGTGTGAGAAGTGGTGGCGTGAGCGGGGAGGAGGGGGAGGGGGCATGCGTCTTAATTTCAGGGGGGGGGGGCGGACCCCCCCGTGCCCCGCCTTGGGTACGTGCCTGGTTCGATCTACGAATTTAGAAAAGTCAATGCACCTTTGGCGTCAAATGTTTATATTAAAACCACAATGATCCGGAATTGAAAATATAAAGCACGACTTTGGAAATGTCAATGCCCCTTTCGCATCAAAAGCTTCTGATCTTTATACCCATATAGATTCGGAATTGAAATCCATGCGCTCCGTAGTTTCCGTGTCATCCGTGAAATGCCGCGACGACCCCGCTCGCCATCAAACCGCCCTTAAAACTTGGTGCTCCGATGGGGCTCTTTGCGTTACGTGACTCCAGGTGCATGGGCGTTGCCACGAAATCCAGCCCGAGTTCACAATCTTAGCGCCGAAATGGCTTTTCGAGCGTCAAAAATACATTCTAGACAAAATCCAGAATGGTTTCTGGCGCCGGCGGTTGTTTTGGTCGGCGGTGCATGACAGCAAGAAAAAATTTCGGGGGGGGGGGGGGGGTATGAAGCTCCATAAGCCCCCACTCCCCTCCCCTGGCTAATCGCCTGATGCGTAGTAAAGAATATCATTAGTTATGCGTTCACTCTAATATTGAGAAAGAAATTTTAGCTTCATCTATAGTTCTGTTGGACCTTCCGGCGCCCAGTGTTGCAAATGGGTCGCAAGCCCCAAGGGTAGCGTTGGCCTGGCGGCCTGGGGCACAACTGGAAGCATCCGAAGGTCCTGGCAAAGCATGAGTCGACTGCTAACAAAACAACTTGTTTATTCTAGCATCGCAGAAGAGGGGCCGGTCAGGTCGACCGAAGTGGAGAGACGGGAGACCACGTTACTCGACGGAAGAAATGGGAGCCCCTCTCGGCGTCCGGGGCAGCTGCTTTTATACTCTCGGAGTCGAGGGCAAGAAGGAACGGCTTGCGAGAGGCGCCCGTGACGGCGGGGCACGGACACGCTGAGAGACACGTTGAGACAAGAAGTGACGCAACCGCCGGGCCGGCGCCGTTCAGACCTCCTCGCTTCACAGTTGGGGAGCTCCTCTCCCCGGCTGCCGCGCTTTGACAAGCGTGGGCACCAACATGCACACACACTCACACACACACACGAAGACACGTGGCATTGAAACATGCCTGGACGCGCTTGGCAGGAAGCGTTACGGCAGCGCTGAACGGGCCAAAATGTCCGCCGCTTTGAATGAAGCCCCGGCGTCCGTTGCATCCGCGCCGGCTATACCGCGCGTCGTAGGCGAAACGTAACACCAGCAAAGTGGCCACCTTCAAAAGTGGGGGGCAAATTATATACTTCGCCCTCCCTTTTTGACAGTGGGGGTGGGGGAGGGCAAGTGCCCCTCTTGCTCCCCCCCGGGGGTAGTTCAGTAGTGACGACCACAGAGCCAGCAACCTGCGCACAGAACTCACAGAACTCCTCAGCCACTTAAAGCTGCGAGCGGCGTTGGTAGAGGACCAGAGCAGCAAAGGGCTTCCTTTGATGCGGACATGAACGAATACCTGTAATTGTTCTCCACATGTACGAGAATGATCTTCGGGATGAAGTGACTGTCATCGCTTGTCTTCCAATTTGTTCACACATCGTTGGACTTTCTTTTGTACGCGTCAGTGAAGGCCTCGGATCTAGAACGGAATTTGCGCGCTGATACCGTCTAATTACCGCCTGTCGGCGTGCCGCACGCAGCCTCTCCAGTTCTATATCGAAGTCTGTTCGCCTTGCTGACCGTGTAAGCGAGCAGTTGAATGCTTGCATTGCTTCCGCGATTTCATCTACATTGTGTGAAAGGCCCTGCCGACATGCGTCATCCGTATGCTCGTTGAACTTTGACCAATCACCAATCAACTGTACACGCAAGATATAATGGAGGAGGATTGACCAACTCCTCTTTATGTATGCCGTAATATGGCCGCTTCCGTGTGTCTCAGGGTTCCTAAGTCATTAGACGCTCGAGGCGAAGCACCGGGACACGAAAGTCAATTCCAAGCAGCTACTACAGGTCGTGCCCCGTAGAAATGTAGGGCTGCCATCATCCACATAGCACATATGCATGGTCGGCAGCAAAGGAGGCCAGGCTCCTGCCTCTGTAGTCAATTTTAACGCGTTGATCTTCCAATGGAATGCCAAAGGTTTCAGAACCCGTGTATCAGACTTTCGCTAATTCGTTTTTACAAGTCGTTTCCCCATACTGCCGATTTGCGAACCAAATACATCGACTTCACTCAGTCTGTCTGGTTACGAACCTTTCGTGTCGTCCACATGCGGTGCGCGCAGATAGCTGAGTAATCATCTACATCCGCATGGATTTCGCATATGCCGTCCACGCGGTATACAGCCTCATGACGACAATCAGTATGTCTACCTGCATGTCAAAAGGAAGGCTGTGTACGCTTAACGGAACACTCTAAAAACTTAACATTATATATATATATATATATTAGTGGTTGGTACTCGGTACTGGCATAACATTACTCCTAGTTTCTGCATAATCACGTTTTTGTTTGTCCTCTTGGTAGATTGCTTATCCAAAACTTTGCTATTCAGTCCACTAGATGTCAGTAAACAGTTTCGAGGAGCAGAATCCAGTTACAATGCAGCACGTTTTGCAGGGCCAAGAGAATTATGAACCAGATAATAACTATCGAAGGAAACTGCTAAAACTGGTAACATTTATGTGAAAGATTATATACAAAAAAATCCACTGATAGTTCTTCTGGAAGAATACATTTACCTACAAAAAAAAATCTTGTTGTGGAAATAAAAACGATAAACACTGCACCAGATTTTGGGAAAATAAGAACTGAAAACGCTGAACCCGAAGTTGCATGCATATAATGTATGCACACGTTGTCTTGAATCACGATACGAAAAAGACTTAACGGAGTTTCTTAACCTACTCACAGGACGGCCATCAGTAACATGTGTAGCTTAGTGGAAGAGAAAAATGGGACAATTAGTACTGACTGAACATGCACTTTGTACTGTAGCGTGACAGACGTGACACAAGACTAAGTTAGCACCCAGATGTATAGCGTTTAGTCTGTGTGTTACCTTCGTCATTTACGTCTCGTCTATCATCCATGTGCAACGTACGTACCGAACGTTCGACCAGTCGCTGTGCCCCTTCTGCTCCCCGGTCACCAGACAATAATTAAGGAACAACATTGTTACGAAGACGATTACGACAGGTTCTAACATATTGTTTAAACCGAAGAATTTCTTTCCCACTTGCCGAACGGAACGAACTTGTACGGGCACGAGGCACGAGTACATTTGGTGCATCGCCTCCACTCGCGACGTGAACGGTCTTGCAAAGCCTGAAATGATGCTAGGTAGTGTCAGCTGTTAAGAATACTTGACATTTTTTGACCACGCGTAATGGAAAGAAACTGTTTCTTGGATGTGGTGGCATAGTGACGTGCAGTACGACAGTCCCGTGCGTTGTATCTAATACATTTAAAGGGCATGCACTCGTGTCGCATTGAAACGAATGCTGCATCCACTAGAAGATTTGCGTCATCGCATTACATTTCAGTGAGCATAGCATTGCATTTGCGGGATTAGAGACGTTTGCGTGACGTTTGAATTGATGTATATATTTGCACAAAGTTCAAATAATGTTTCGCGTAACAATAACAATTACCTCATATTTATTTCTTTTATTTATTTCAATAACCTAAAGGTTCAGAGGGCATTAAAGGGAGGGGGGTGCATTATTATACAGTCATAACGTACATCAATGTTAAAAATACCAAGGAAAATAACAAAGTAACATAAGTGCAATATAAATGGAGAGTTTACAAATCAGAGCTGTTGTCAAACCGCACAGATGTCAGCTCGCAATCAAGAGAGAGGTATATGCCATATAAAATATTGCTTTGATACCAATTGATGGGATTAGGGTTGCTTAATGTCAACTCGATCCAGATACATCATCAATCCTGCCTGAAAGGATGATACACCAGTAAGCGTAACTATTTGTCCCGGCAGATCATTCCACTACGTTACTGACAACACCAAGCGGTAAGTTCTGATATTTCAATGTTCTTGCGAAAATTGATTCTACTTTTAGACGCTGATCTCTGCATGAAGAGATATGATGCGTCGGAAAAATAATTCTAGCCGCAAAAACTGTATTGCTGTAGCACATAAAGTGAAAAAATGACAAACGAGGTATGCTGCGTCGTGTGTCAAGATCACCGCTTTAACACCGTTACACTTTAATAAGATGAGCATGTAGATAAAATGAACCTGGCTGCCTTGTTCTGCACAGATTCAAGCTGGTTTGAGAGGTCAACGCTGTTTGAATGTCCTATATTATCGAGGCGTGTTCTAATGCTGACCTAATTAGTATTGTGTAGGCATGTAGCTTCGTTTCGGCATTGGCAACCGACAAGCGGCGCTTTAAAATGCCTATTTTTTAAAAAGCTTTATTTGTTATATGTGCTCTGTACGAACGCTCTACGTTAGATCAAGCGAGAAGTGCACACCCCGGTACTTAAATTGTAGTGTTTTTTTGCGATTACGCTGTTGTTTATCGAACAGGTATTTGCAGGAGTATTAGCGAGCGTATAGAAAACGTCGTCAGCTTTGTTATGTCGATGTTAATCTCCATTTGCCACAATATGCACCAGATTATATGAGCAGATAATATCAGCCTGTAGGAGCACTACGTCGAGCGGATTAGTAATTTGTCTTAGTATCGCACAGTCATCGGCGAAAAGGCGTATGCTAGAAGTTATGTTGTTAGATACCTCATTAATGTTTACAGCGAGCTGTGGTAAGCGAGATTGGTCTGTACTTGTTGGGACACGCGCCTTTCGCTTGACTTGAATATTAGAATGACGTGCGCTATCATCCGGTCGTCAGGAAGACACGCCGAATCTGCTGGAATATAAGTGCCAATAAAGTAGCTGAAATTTGGCGCGATAGTTTAAGAAGCCTATTGCCGGTACCGTCAGTGCCTGGGCTACTACTACTCTGTGGCAGTCTTTCGATGGCGCGTGCTACGCCATATTCGCGTATTAAAATTGATTGGCATTGGCAAAGTATTGGGTCAACGTCGGGTAACTCGTGTAGTGGAGCATCTTCTGTAAATACTTGTGTAAAATGTTTGCTAAATATTTCACTTGTATCTTGTGTAAAATGTTTGCTAAATATTTCACTTGTAGTTTGTCTTGAATTCTGACTTGGGATTTATGCATTGCCAAAATTTTGCTGGTTTGATTTTCAGTAAACTGGGCAAAGTTTGGGTAAAATACTGGCCTTTAGCTGCTATAATTAAAGGATCAGCCCTAGTCGAAGGCTCCTTATATAGTTTTCCCAGTCCCGATCTGCATTTGCTTGCTTGGCACTGCGGTATACTCTTTTATTTTCATGCATACACTTTTTTACTTCTTTGGTGAAAAAAGAAGTATCGTCGCTTGTTTTAATTGTCAACTTTGGTATGCAGGCAGGCTCAATTTCTCTTAGTTTGTCACGAAAGAGCAGTCAGTTTTAATTAATTGTTCAAAACTGCCACGTGACTGGCCTCTCGAGGCACTTTTTGTATTCGCGGTCTTCTTTCACGCTCGGAAAAACACTTTTACGTAACACGTATCGAGCAACAGCTTTTCATGTTGCTCTACAATTTTCTCATTGACACATTTCGTGTAAGTGTAATATTTGAGAAGTTGATGGAATAATTAAGACTAATTGTCCCATTAGGCGGAATGTAAAAAAGAAAGACGTCTGAGTATCTACAAGCGAGGGGAACAACATTGCCTTGGTGTGTCCAGGTACGTGGCATTTGCATATTTTAATGTTTTGTTCAAGTTACGTGGAACATCCTATATATATATATATATATATATATATATATATATATATATACATACAAGGTGTTTCAGCGAACACTTTCAAAAAATGTTTAAAAGTTGCCTGTGGCAGATATCACAATTCTAGTTCATGAGCTGCTCTACTCGAACCAGCGGACAATACAAAAGATATTCGAAATCGACCAATTAATAAAAATCCACTAATTAAGATTTTAGCTATTTACATTATGGCCCATATTGCAATTTACAAATTCTAGCAGTGGACTTCGCAAGGCGGACACCCTTGAAACGAATTCTCATGACGACACCAGTTTCTAGATATAAATTCTCGAACTTTGCGGAGAAATGCGTTGGCCTTCCAGTTACGACGTTTTGTTAACAAATTAACTGGAACGCCAATTCATTTCTCCGCAAAGTTCGGGAATTTATATTTATAAATTCCCGAACTATATATATATATATATATATATATATATATATATATATATATATATATATATATATATATATATATATATATATATATATATATATATATATATATATATTGTTACGCATGAAGAAAACGAAGACCAGTGAACGTGCTTGCGGTCCCGAGTGGAAGAAGAAAGAAGAGAACGACGCTCAGTTGATAAACCAGCTGACCGCTCTTGCGCTCACCTTCGCGACCTAAAGTAAACGGTCCCCTTCATCCGTAAGGGTTATACACGGTCTCCTTCGCGCGTAACAAAGTGGTGGAGGTGCGGGGTATCGCTCACAACAACGGAACCATCACTGCCGCAGCTTCGTCGAAGCCGTCGACTTGCCGGCCTCCCGCCATCAGCCGTGACCATCTTCGACATGCCAGAAGAAGGAGTCACTCCGAGGGCAGCGCCTAGCAGTCCGCTGCCATACTACCGAGTTCCACCCACCTTCGGAGGCAAAGCGGGGGAAGATGCCGACGAGTGGCTCGTCCACTACAAACGAGTGAGCAAGTCCAACGGGTGGGATGCAACCGCTCAGCTCACCAACGTGGTGTTCTCCCTGACCGATACCGCCCTCGTGTGGTATGAGAACCACGAGGACGCGCTTACGACGTGGGAACATTTTGTTGACGAGTTAAAGGCGTGTTTTGGGGACTCAGTCGCCAAAAAGAAGCGTGCGGAGCAGACACTGTCGCAACGGGCGCAGCTACCAGGTGAGACATGCACAACATACATCGAAGAAGTGTTAAAGCTGTGCAAGGTGGTCAATGCTCGCATGTCGGAAGAAGATAAAGTTGGGCATTTGCTGAAAGGAGTGGCTGAGGATGTGTACAATTTTCTAATCGGAAAGGAGAGCCTCAGTTCTGTGTCCGACGTCATTCGGCACTGCAGAACTTTTGAAACGCTCAAGATGCGTCGCATTGCGCCAAAGTTTGGTCGGTTGGCAAACGTTACGACGGTTGCCAGTGTGGACACGAGTCCTTGCCTCGACCTCCCTTCGACCATCCGACAGATTGTCCGCGAGGAACTTTCCCGCCGCGAAGGGTTGTTGCATTCAACTGTTGACCACCATGGCGTGTACACGTCACGTGAGGCTATGACGGCGCCACATTCGGCCCCTTGGCAACCAATGGTTACCGCAGCGGCCGTGGAGTACAGCGCAGCCCCACAGTCGAGGATGACAACACGCCCGCCGACTCCGCGCTATGACCGATGCACTCAGCGCACGCCTTCTCGACGCCCGATGTATCGTCGTGACACACGCCACGAACCAACCCACTACACGCGCGAAAATGATAATATCCACTTCATGGACGAACGACCAAGGTTTAGACCTCTCCCGGTGTGTTATTCCTGTGGTGTCCAGGGTCATATATCGCGGTTTTGCAACCAGCGTATGACCACGTGGTATGGCCAGCCGTCAGAGTTTTCTCGGCCCTCCGAACGGCCACACGGTGCCCCGTGGCCAGCACACGTATCGTCTGGCGACGAGTATTGGCCGAGCAGCTCCCGGAATCGCTCCCCAGCATCTGACAGAAGTTTGACACCCCCACCGCAACGTCGTGCTCCCCGTTCTCCCTCACCGCTGCGTCGCACCGCGTCCCCTTCGTCACCGGAAAACTAGCTAGCGCGGCCGATGGAGGTGAGGTCGCTGGAGACGTGCTACTGACAGAAATACCTCCTGTGTTGATGCTGAAAAACAAAGTGCGCGTGCTTGTAGATAATGTCCCTGTGATGGCTCTGGTGGACACAGGCGCAACAATTTCGGTCATGAGTGTCTCGTTTAAACACGTGTTAGGGCGAAAGGTTTTGTTTAAATGGGACGAAGATTCAAAGTTCTGTGGAGTGAGTGGTGAGCCGTTGCGACCTATTGGTGTGTGTAGTGCTGACGTATTTTTGGGAGGCCATGTTATTACGACAGAGTTTGTAATTATTCCTCGGTCGACCCATGATGTTATTCTCGGCATGGACTTCTTGCGGGAGTGTGGTGCTACTGTCGACTGCCGCACCGGAAAAGTATTCTTAAGTGGTAGGATTCCATCAGGACTCCTGGAGAACCCTGTAGATCGCGAAACTACACTGTGTGTTTGTGGTGATACGGTCATACCTGCATCATCTACCGTTTGCGTTCCCGTTGTCTGTTGCGGCGCCGATTCCGACTGCTTCGAAGCTACCGTAGAACCAATGCACTTTAACTGTATGAAGAAAAATGTTTTGGTTCCACATTGTGTGGTGTCGATCAAAGGCGGACGCACTGGCTTATGGACCGTAAACTGTTCTAAGGAGCCCGTTATACTACCTGACGGCATGAAATTAGCCTTCGCCAGGGAACACGCGTCCTTATCAGTGGCTCAACTTACAGATGTGCCGGAAGAACCTGACGGCCACAGTTCGGAAACGGCCCTTTTGTCGATGGTCAATAAATCGCTCAGCACGAGTGAACGCCGAACGTTAGTGGGTGTGCTTTCGAAGCACGTTTCGGTATTCGACTTTGCGCAGAAGGACAATATACCTGCAATCCCTGCGTCTCGAACGCGCCATACCATCAACACGGGTTCGGCAAATCCGATTAGACAAAAGCCATATCGTGTTTCACCATCAGAGCGCCAGATTATCAACGAACAAGTGCACGAAATGATGAAAAAGGGAGTCGTACAAGAGTCAGCAAGTCCGTGGGCAGCTCCAGTGATTCTTGTTAAAAAAAAAGATGGATCTTGGAGATTTTGCGTCGACTATCGCCGTTTGAATGCTGTCACAAAAAAGGACGTGTACCCACTCCCACGTATTGATGACGCAATAGACTGCCTTCATTCCGCCTCTTACTTTTCCTCAGTAGATTTACGATCCGGCTATTGGCAAATTCCGATGCATCCTGACGACAAGGAGAAGACTGCCTTTGTAACCCCTGACGGGCTCTTCGAATTTAATGTGATGCCATTTGGATTGTGCAACGCTCCGGCAACTTTCGAGAGATTTATGGACACTGTATTGCGTGGCTTGAAGTGGAACATCTGCATGTGCTATCTCGACGACGTCGTCATCTTTGGCCGCACCTTCAGCGAACACAACTCGCGTCTGGATATTGTCCTGAACTGCATCAGAAACGCTGGTCTAGTTTTAAACTCTAAGAAATGCCACTTCGGAGACCGCCAAACCCTTGTGCTTGGGCACCTCGTCGACAAGGATGGCATCCGCCCTGATCCCCAGAAAACAGCAGCCGTTGAAGCGTTCAGTGCACCGCGCTGTGTCAAGGAGCTCCGTAGTTTTCTGGGGCTTTGTTCCTATTTCCGCCGATTTATTCCTAAATTCGCCGACGTTGCGTATCCGCTGACATGCCTGCTACGAAAGGACACCCCCTTTGAGTGGACTCCGGAGTGCGACTCTTCTTTTCGTCAGTTGATTACCAGTTTAGTTTGTTACCAGAGAGAGAGAGAGAGAGAGAGAGTAGAAAGGAAACAGAGGGGCCCGATTTTTATTAGTCATATCATAACAACCCAACAAAAGAAGAAAACCACGGACATCATAGGGGAAATTACTTCCACTTATTGATTGCATGAAATAAATTACCACGTCCTCGCATTACGCGTGCCATGCATTTATCTAGTGATATATATGTATATATATATATATATTAGACCGGTTCTTCTCTGGAAGGCTTCTTCCAGAGAAGAATTAAAAGAAAAAGATACGTGAACATACTTGGCTACAGCGTATGTGAATTCAATTAAAGGGATACTAAGAAGGGACGTATATGACTAAAAATACAAAGAAAAGTATATCGCTATATCTTTTGGAAAAAGTTTATGAACAAATATATATGTACAAAGAAGTAACGATAGCGAACGTATATACGACTATAATAAAATTTGTTAGAAGACGGTGAAAAAGTAGACGCACACATGCAAACGTGTTGTAGACGTGCTCTACATATAATCGTGAATAACCAACGCGCTCAACTTACCGCTATATGAGAACGCGAAATTGAGCTGTACAATTAAACTTCAATTCACCGAAATCAATGTGGCTCGAAAATTATTTTGTTAAGTCAACAACATGTTTAATTAGTAATAACTTAAAACACTCATGTAGATTACAAAATATTCATCCGAGAATAAAAAGATGATGTAATTTCCTCCCTGTTTGGGCGCCAGGAACAACGGGTGTTGATCATAGATAATTTGCTTTGCTTATTCTTTCTATAATTTGCCTACCTACCAGGCAAACGTGCACCTCCTAATGTCATCTCACCATTTAGTCTAAAGATAGGTGAACTCTGTTTCCTTAGTGGTCCTTTAATGCATTCAGAGCACGGCGGTGGTAATAAGGTGTTAGATGTTGCTACTTTCATGTTAATTTAGACTCATAATTACGACGATACAAATTTCCGTTACATCCTTGTTTTCTCGCCCACTTATATACATACGTATGTGACGAATGTAGTCGAGCGCAAACGCATTTTCATTATTTTAGGGCTGTAAAACTCTTTCCTTCGTCCGTTTTATTCATGAGTCAGATAAAATCAGAATTCAGTGTGTAATTCTTAAAGCCAGATCTTTTTTCAGACATTTTCATTTTGTTTGTTACAAACATTTCAGGATGACATTATCTGCTCGTTTGTAAACGAAACCGAAATTTCTGCTCTTTATTCCGCAGTGCTACCGCAGCGCTGACTGCTAGCGCCCTCTTAAATGTCGCTTAATATTTTGCTGACAGCCAGGTGGAGCCAGGGGCCGGCGACGCGCCGATGGCCTACACGCCGACCCGCCCCGTTAAACTCGCTGTGCGCCTGGGAATTCTGCTTACGCGGTCGGTGTCTACTTTGTAGTGGTGTGCCCGAAACCAAAATCTGCGTGGTCGACAGGTCGACACTTATGCAACAAACCGAATCAGCTTGAGATCAAGCAACGCGCTGCTCGGATAAAGTTCATCGCAATACTAGGCCTTCCAGCGACGCTGGCCCCTGCATCCACGGGTGAGAGGAAATGAAACCAGCTCTTTCAGTTATACTTTCCTGTAAATATTAAATCACGCTTAAGTCGTAGGAGTGCGACTTAAGGCCTTGCTATCGTTTTGCTTCTGAGAAAGTCCGCGGTCGTTGGTTTCTCTTTCCGAGCTGTGAACCTATCTGCTCATTCAGCTTTGCCACCGAGCATCGCGTGATCTTTTTGCAGTAAGCACCTGTCATATCGCGCTTCTCGGCGTTGAGCGCCGGTGTATAGGTTGTCACAAGCAACTGCTCGTGCTTTAACATAGCCTGTTTACTCTTGTGTTGGCGCTGAGGCATCGTGTTTGTCCTTTAAATAGGCCCCTGTTGGTGACCTAGCAGCTGCTATTTTACCTGGTCGTTCCTATTTCCTCGTCAACAATCGTTGATTCGACGAATCGGTTTCTCTCTTTCTTGGTTGAAAATTGGGAACCACTTCGCGGCTGGCTGACGCTGTTCAAGCGTAGTGTTTGAACAGCGGTAGGAGACCGCTCACACAATAGATGCGATAGTACCATCCTTAGCTTTCGAGGGTGGGGCGTTAGGTCCGAAGGTCGCATGCTCTTGCCATCGAGTATTTACGCTAATTGCATTTGCGTGATCGATAAGCCGTAAGTGAACATCGGCGAATGACGTGTACGACCGCTGTGTTTCCGTATTACCCACCTTGCAGCTGCCAAAGAAAAAAATGTTTCTGAGCTTACCATAACGCCGCTGCTGCGGTATACCTACCTGATTTTCATCCTCGCTGAATGCGTGCGATAAGTCTCGCTACCTTAACGCGGTTATGCAGTGGTTTAGCTGAACGTATGCGACATGTGCCCGCCTGATTGCACGCACAGCCAAGCGACTTGACTGTTTAAAAATCTTCACCAATTTGATCACATTTGTAAATACCTTTGAAATGTACACGAGCAGCACGATTGTAAATCAGTGAATGTTTCCCTTGAAGACCCTATTGTTGGGTAGGACAGGAAGGGGATTTCCAGCAAGCGTCAACTTAATTAAGGAACAGCATGACTCATGGGTAGGGTTTGTTTGAGATAGCTGCTTGGTCGGTTGTATTTTACTAGCATACTACTGAAAAAAAGAAAAGAAAAAGCGCGAACTACTGATAAACTTCACAAAATAGCACTCAATGAAATCCATGTTTGCAAGAGAGAGCTCATTCTTAGGGCTGTTGTATCTTGAGACTGCTGCTTTTGTTCTGAGCGAGGCTTTCCAAGTTAGCTGTTGCCTCTGGCGAACTGCACCTGTTGTCCTAAGTCCCATACAATAATTACTAGAGGGAACTCTGGTGCTAGTGTCTACAGGAGCTGCAATGGGAGCGGTTGAGCCAGCATGGGGATTTATGGGGATTACGTGGATTTGCCTAAGCTTTGTCCTTCAAAAGGCTTCGTGACATTGCAACTTGTTATTTTCATCAATGTACTGCCTAATAAGTAATCAAATAAACCTTATTAAAATTGTCTGACGGCAGTGTTCGAACACAGGACCTCTAGCACAGACGACCGATATTGAAACCATTACGCCATGAGCGCATGCATCCACAAGCGACATATAATGCTCTTATAAATTTATTGTGGACAAGCCAGTGCCTTAAGATGCTTGGAACATTTCAATTTGGCTGCCTCGACAAGCTAAACCGTTGCAATTGTAGCGATTGTGTTTGCAGCGTCTTCTGCACTTAAAAAAGTATAAGTTGCTCCGAAATTTACGACAGTGAAGGCATACAAAGCATAATAAATGTATCCACAAGAATGTCCGAATCCACAAGCATGAAGATCGGACAAATCCATGTACTTCTCATCATCCCCATGGTGGCTTAACGACTGCAGCGCCACAGTTCCCTCTAGTATATTGTAGGAAACTGTGCCTGTTGTACGCAGTATTAGTGCAGCTGTGTTTGCATTGTGCAACAATATTTATAGCCTGTGCTGCTGCGCAGAATCTGGAATGATGGAGTAGCTGTCTGTGCAAACGATGGGGAAACATCATTAATAATGCGTAACAGTGGATATTTTCAATGGTGCACCTGCTCTTTGCCTCCCTTATTGCTGTGATCTGGCCACATATAGCGTATTTATTGGTGCTTTTCTGACTGCTGTATGAAAACAAGGAAGCTTGCTTAACTCTCTATTGCATGACGTCCCATATTTGGCACGTACTGGTTACCATATTTTTTTAGTGTGTGAGATGCCCAGTTGAAAATGTTGTACCGTCAGAGTAATTCTCACAGTTATGCGCACTTCTTGTGGACAAGTGCTTCCATATCTTCAGCGATATGCAAAACAGAGGTGAAGTAGATATTGTGAAGCGATGTGAAATTCGGACGGGGCAAACACGAGCAATTTTTTTTTTCTGAAAATTTTCATCGCAGGAACATAGAAAAATTGTTTTGGCATATTTTATGGTCTCACCAATTCAAGCCAGTTATTAGTTTTCTCAATTTCATCTGCAACTACAGCAGAGAACCCGAAATCGGTGTGTGCCATATTTGGCACAGTATGAACTTCAAAGACAAAATACGGTAACGTGCTGCCATCTGTTCAATAGCCCGAAGCTGCAGGTCACTCTATCACAAGATGGAATTTTGTCGCTCAGTATGGCAAGGGCGAATCGTCTACCAAACTGTCTTCTGAAAAGCGAAAAGGAACCAAAATGTAAAGGGCGTGGTGCTTCAGAGGAACTCACAAGCGCGATAGATGACTTGGAGTTATCGTGTGTGTGGTGGTACGATAATCGCGCCATCACATTTCTGTCGAGCTTTGTTGGGAAAGATCCACTCCAAAAGACTAAGCGCTGGTTTACCTCCGCCAAAGAGTTTCACGAAATTGATTCCATCACAACTTATTTCCGTCAGACGTGAAATGATAAACCCTTGATCCAAGGGCAAATTAGAGTATTAATAAATAAAAAGCACCATTTATTTCGTAAATACTGCCAGTCCCAAGGTCGTAACATATGCGCAAAAATGAAACAGCTCAGCAAAACAATAATAATAAAAAAAGAGTTGTGAAGCTCAAAGTGCATGTTTGTCTAATATAGGAAAGAAAATAAAGATAGCCTGAAAGAAGTCTGGACATATGTGAAAAGTAAGTCAAAAAGTAGTGAGGCATCTCCTGATAACTTGTACGGTGCCAGCTACATCGCTGATAATGAGGCGAAAGCAGAAATCTTTAATTGTTACTTTCAGTCTGTGTTTTTGCAACTTGTAGCAGCTGTCGCTGATTTAGAGAGTAACAATAGCCTTGCACAAATGGCAGAGATTGAATTTATAGAGCATGGTATTATTTTGCTTTTGCAGAAAATTAAAGTCCACTCAGCCTCTGGCCCAGATCATATCTCCAACTTCGTCCTTAAGAGTTGTGCTACCTCTAATGCCCTCCTTTTTAACTATACTATTTACAACATCCTTTGAACAAGGTGCATTGCCTTCTTATTGGAAGTGCGCGAATGTTATACCCATCTATAGAAGCTGCAAAAAACATTAACCTCCAACTACAGACCCATTTCTCTTGACAACCGTGTGTTGTAAATCTTTAGAGCATATAATTTACGCCAACCTGATGAGCTATCTTAACAGCAACAACTTTTTCTCCCCAAAGCAACAAGTTTTCAGAGCTGAATTTGCACATGACAAACAGCTAATAGAATTTACACATTACATTACGTGTTCCTATGGGTGGGCAGCGCAACCCATGTTCAATCACCAACTCGCCCAGCTTGCCGTCTTAATTACATTACATCTTCACTTAACTCTGGTAAGCAAGTAGATTATATATTTTTGGATTTCCGTAGGGCGTTTGATTTGGTCACACACACAATGCTGTTACAGAAGCTATCTGTTCTTAACATATCTGCTAAACTTATAATTTGGATTGAAGCTTATCTACTTGATAAAAGACAGTGGGTGGTTCTCGATGGCATATAATCTGAAGCGAGTGTATTATCCGGCATTCCACAAGGATCTGTTCTGGGCCGCATCTTTTTCTGATCTTCGTCAGTGATCTTGCTGAAACTTTTTCTAGCTGAGTTAGACTACACGCTGATGTTTGCTGCGTCTATCGCAACATTGGTTGTGAAACTGATTACGACTCCTTGTAGGGTGACCTAAACTGTGTTCTATCGTGGTGTGGCAGGTGGAACACCACACTTAATATTTCACAATGCAAAATCATTAGGTTCACAAATAAATAACGGCCTTTCATGAGATTATCTCATTAATAACATTCCCTTGTCTGTTGTGACACAACTTAAATACCTAGGCATTATTTTTCCGACCATGGTGTCCTTGAATGCTCATGTAGAGTATTTAACAGCAAAGGTTAGCCAGGGGCTGAACATTTTGCGACACGATTTCAGACATGCTCTGCTGCGGTTAAAACAAACCTTGTACATCAAAAATGTATGCCGGATCCTAGAGTATGTGTGCATGGTATGGGACTTGGCAACAAAAAGGAATGCAGATACTGTATACTGGAGTGTATGCAAAAACATGCAGCTTGATTTCCGACAGGCGACCATGACTTTACGAACCGCTCATCTAATATTGTGAAACATTTGGGGTGGCTCTTGCTCTCTGAGGGACATAATCGTTTACGACTAACATTGCTTAACATTCTAAAAATAAAACTGGAAATAATAGTGAAGCTTGCCTAAAGGAACCTGCTTACGTGTCCGCCTGCGTGGACAACCGTAAGAAAATATGAGAGTATAACTGCCAACTAAATATTTTTAAATTTTCATTTGCCCCCATAATAGGCATGATTTGAAATGTTTGCTGGATCTAATTGTTACTGCACCTCCTGCATCCTTTGTACACTGTTAGATGACCATATTTTTATGTCTTCACATAACTGAATTATGCGTCATTTACCAGTTTTATTGTGGATGTTGTATTTGTGTATTGTGTTCTGTTCATTATTGTGTTATCATTGAACCATTGTTTCTTTTCCATTGTTATCATTGTTGCATTGTTCTTCATTTGCATTCTGGTTGTATTTTGTATATTGTTTTGTATTATTACACTGCATGTTTACAGCCATGTTTCATACATTCCCCCTACACTAATGCCCAGAAGGACGTTGTAGGAAACTGTATAAATAAAAAAAAAACAAATAAATAAAGCTAAGAGGGAGTGTCGCATACTCCCTCTTAGCTACAGCCAAGCTTAGCTGCAGCCTAGAATTTCCAAACATTCTCCCCACCATGTCTGTAGAGTGAGCATGCATTCTGCTAACGCCAGGGCATCGTCAGGATAGAGGCAAGTGATCGTCGCTGCACTTAATATAGAAAACACTTCTCCCCAGTCTAGTTCTATCTTGAGTACACGACCAGACAGCCTTAGTGCCACAATGGAGCTAGCTGTGGTTGTCAGCTGTAGTCTTTTGTGAAAAACAGCAAGGAGGCCATCTTCCCGTACCTCTAAAACTTTATTTTCCTCTAAACGATGGCTTCCTTGATACTTCAGGGGTCTGGCCTTTTTTTACAGGCAAGCTTTTGCGATGTGACCCCTTTTACGGCAGAAATTACACGTAGCATTCTTGGAGAAACATTTTTCAGCCTTATGATCTGCTAAGCATTAGAAGCACTGAGATGCCTTGCTTGTAAAGCACTCGCGAACATTCTGATGATGTACATCAAAATTGTCGGCCTGCTGCTGACTGCTTTGAGTCTGTCTCTGCTAATCTCTTGCTGATTCAGCAGTGAAAATGAGCTCGTACACTTTCTTAAATGTTAGCTTATCCTCAGCTAGGAACCGTTGTTGAAGATGAGAATCGTGGATCACACATACCAATCTGTCTTGTAGCATAACTTCCAAAGGAAGCCTTGTACTCCCTGCTTGAGGCTGAACTTCCGTGCTTCTGTTGGATGTATCAGGATCCACCGCCGTGGAATCTATACTGCTAAAGTTGAAGTGCCTTGCCAAAGTTCGCGGAGCTGTCACATAGTCTTCAACGGATTCATTCAGTTATGGGGTTTTACGTGCCAAAACCACTTCCTGATTATGAGGCATGCTGTAGTGAGAGACTCTGGAAATTTCGACCACCTGTGGTTCCTTAACGTGCACCTAAATCTAAGTACACGGGTGTTTTCGCATTTCGGCCCCATCGAAATGTGGCCGCCGTGGCCGGGATTCGATCGCGCAAACTTGTGCTCAGCAGCCCAATACCATAGCCGCTGAGCAACCACGGCGGGTAACGGATTCATTAGCGAACTGTTCTCATTTATGAAAGCAGTATCGTCCATATAACTCGGAAGACCGGGGGTTGTGCTGGCTCAAAAACTTCTTCATAAAATCAACTTCGGAAGGTTTCCATGGTGCAACCGGGGCCCTCAGCATCTCATAGGTCTGCTCACGGCACAGTGTGAGGAGAACCGCTTGCTTCTGGGAAGATTTGAAGAAGTTGTTGGCTTCATAGTAGAACTCCAGATGCTCTACCCATGATGACCAGTCGGTGCTGGGAACAAATTCCGGTATCTTGCCTTTAGGCACCATCATCAAGGAAAGCTTGCTTCGGAGGCTCGTTATCAGTATAGTAAAATGCCTTTTATTGCATTTTAGAATGCTGCAAAGCAGGCTGCATGGTCACTAGTCCTTGGTCATGCCACTTCACTCGCTTCGTCTTCACTGGCTCGTCCAAATGCTGATATAAAATAGTCATGTAATGAAAAAATTAAAGAAAGCGAAAAGAGCTCATAGCACCGGATAAGCATGTGGTAGATAGTCATGTCATATATAAAGACCATATGGAGTGCCTTTAGCCCTTGAGTTTAGCGTCAAAGTCTCGTCCAGGCTCTGAAAAATGCAGTGTTTCTTGTCCCTCTGTGTGTCTGTTTTGTTATGCAGAAGGATTCTAGAAATCAACAGCTGAAGAGGATGTGTACCTCATGGCGGACTCCATTGTACGAGATTTCCTTCTTGATTGTAAGGTGTGTATTTCTGCTGCATTGGATTTGCTTTGATTGATGCAGACACTTTTGGCATTTAGTGTGTTTCCTAACCAAATTGTGTAGTTGCAGTTGTTATAGCTAATGAACTGTAAAAGAATGTTCTGGGCTTGAGCGAAACACATGGTGTATGTAAAGTGGACATAGAAGTAATAGAGGCCAACCACAATTAAATTAAGCATAAGAAAGCCTAGTTTCAGATAGGGTAACTATTAGGGGTGTGCGAATGTTCAAAACTTCAGAATAACAAATCAAATACTGTCATATTCGATTCAGTCTTCGAACCGAGTAAATGCAAATACACTTTGCGTGCTTTCTGAATATTTCAAAACATCAACTGCACCCAAATAGACATTTGGGGAAAAAGCATCGTAAGTTTTCATCGTATAGACATGAAACATGAGAACTTGCATTGTGGAGCAGGCTACGTCACCTAAGCAGCCATACTCTACGGGCTGTACAGCAATCATTCACACACTTTTAATATCCCTGTGTATGCGAAGAAAGTACTTGTTTGCTGCTAATGTTTCATTTATGCTTTTAATAAACACTTCGTAATGTACTATGTAATTAGAGAAACTTGCTAACTGTAAAGGGGTCCTGAACCACCTTTTGGGCTTGGTGAAAAAACAGAGTCCACGGGTAGCATGTGCTGCTGTTCACATCTCGGCCAAATTTTTTAGTTATGCACGGTGCGTGGAGCTCACAAACGGAGCGCTAAGTCACCTTGTTCTCGAACACTCTCTTCTTAACAGAAGCCTGCTCCTCACTCTCTTCTGGCTGCTTTATTTCGTAATATAGCAGATGCCCATATGTGGCCTGTAGCTAACATCAGTAAAGAAGGGTGTTTGTATCAGTGCACTTCTCCTTGCTGTTACTGTGTGTACTTATTGATGAAATTTCATGAACGGCCTGAAGTGAGTGAAAATTTGCTTTTGAATTTTAATAAGAGTTATGTACTTCCAGAAGAAGCTGAATATCATCTGCCTGTGCTAGACACAGCTGCCCGCGTAGGAAATAAACTTTGGCCAACATGCTCATCGATGTTGTAGCCGTAGGTTCTCGTTAATTTTGACTAGTTCTGAACACTCAACTAGCCTTGAACCATGCGATACTTAAGGTCAGAGCACATGTGCTCACTCCTGGCTGGTCCTGGTTAGATGCCTTGGCAGACTCCGCTTCATATTGAGTTGTTGACAGCGCTTCAAGATGCGCAAGTTGGACGTGGCTACTATTTGTCAGTCACGCCGGCGCAGAACAAATCTGGTGCAGGACAAAGCTGGTCTGTACCACATAGCACCAGCACAGCCAGACTGGAGGGTATGAGCACAAGTGCACACTGGAGCCCTGTTGGGCATAAAGCAAATGTAGCGCATGCACGCTATAGTTGCGTGTAACTGCGGTCTGCTACGTAGTGTAGATACAGCCACTGACTGGCAATGAGTCCACTGGCTGAGGACAACTGCATTTGGCATGTTGTAGGCACCAAAATTGGTAGTGACATCTAGGTGAACATCCAAAAGCAAACTTGAACTGCGTGCCATGGTGATGCTCCGCCGTAGCCTTTGCAGTGCAAGGCATTGAAGAAGGAATGGGAGCACAGCGAATGAGATCATATGTCACCTTTGATTATCAACAACTCCGCCTATTCTGAGCACACTGAAGTATTCTTTGTGGCAAAGTATTTTTTAAATAGTTTATTTTAACTTCAAATGTATTTCTCGACATTGATAAACAGTGGATCAGGGCCCCTCTAAGAATACTTGGATGTGAACACCATTTTATATTATTGCTGTTAACGGCTCTTCATTATTCAAAAACTATTCAAAAAGTATTCTATATTCGATTTTATTCACGGGCATTATAGGATTCGTATTTGATTTAGTCTCAAAGTCACTGTTTGCACACACTCGTGGTAGTTATAGAACAGCTCTCATGCAAAATTTTGTGTTTGAAATAGGAATGAATGCATCAGAAAAAGCTAGCAAAATTTGACGATTTTGATGCTGAAATTGAAAAAAAAGAAAGCTGCCATTACTGCTCACCAGAAGTAATGCATGCCTTGGGACACAGAGCTCTGCAGTATGACCTTCGAAATAAAGCATTGCCTGTAGCGCACTGAAAAATTCTGAGGTGACACGTTGGGACTTGTGTCATGTCCACTAATCACCAGGTATATGCCTCATCTGCTTAGGTGCTTCTTTATTTAAAGGCTGCAAATGAGAAAACTACAGTTACCAGCACTGCAGCTTTGCAGTATTGTTTAAGTAGTATATAGTACTACTCATTTGTTACCAGTTTAGCAAAAGTGAACTTTTGTTGCAATTAACCTTCAAGAGATAAACAGCCGTTCAAAATAACCCACAATGACATTCCTTCACATGTCCTGTTTCACAGTCAGTGACAGAGGCTGAAGTTCACACTTTTGCCAACACGATACGTGACAACAATGAGCTGATTGAGGCCATCATCCTGGTGCTAGAAGAGAAGGAATATCACCGGGACGTAAGTATGGTGATTCTGTCTGCATTACACATTCTAAGAATACCATGTAGTTTGTTTTCTTTTTCTTTTGTAGTTTTTAATGTGGGTACTGTGTGAACAGATGTTTTTTTTTTATAATGGAAGAACAAAGAAGTTAACATCGTACTTTCTGAATCTATCCTAACCAGCAAGCTGCTCATTTACAATTTCGCAATATAGCGATGAGAACACTGGACAGTGTGACATGATAGTTTCAGGATGACATACAGTAGTGACCAAAATGATATGATGTTTTAGTCTTTCATGCTGAAATTGAAAATTTACTCCATAATATATTATGAAATGGCCTGTTTTAGATATTATTTACCTAAATGTTTCACTTTTCTGCCACCAGGGATTCATGGCGATGATATCATGGCAGCTTTGTATCACTTTCTTTGTTGGTCTTTTCTGGACTGTTACTAGGTGATTCTTACTTTACACTGCAATATTCTTCAGGTACAGGTATTTCTATATATTTCACTTAGAATGGGCATAGTGAACGGTGCAAGTAAGTTAGCAAACTCAGTTCAAATGGCAATTGCTTGCAACTACCAGTCCAGCAGGCCACAGTACGAGCTTTTGAGGCAGTTTGATGTGGCGCAGTCGATGATTTCAGTATTTGAAGAGGATCAAGGTCAGGGTCGAAGTCGTCACAAGATCTTCACTGGGATGACCCAGATGGACATCTGCTGTGACTGACAGAGCCATTGTTTTGGCAAGCAAGAAGAATCCTTGATGCTCTGTTGGGGACATATAGAAGGATCTTTATCTGGTATCCAGCTCCAGCCTGGCCCTATAGACTGTTAGACATTGCCTGCGATCTGCTGGACTAAATTTCAGGAGGCCAGCAAAAAAATTCTAATCAGTATGAAGAACCAGGATGCCAGGTTAAGGTAGGCAAAAAAGCACTTGAACTGGACATGTGAGGAGTGTAAGTGGGTGGTCTGGTCAAATGAATCTAAGTTCTTGTTGTTCGGCAGCATTCAGTATGTATGCTGCCCAAAATGCACCAGATTCCATTGGCAGTTAAGGTTTCCTATTGTAAAGCATGGAGGAAGAAATGTCAGGGTATGGGGCTGCTTCTCCACTTTATTGGAGCTGGTCCACTGCGCAGAATTGGAGGTACTATGACAGAAGAGGTTACAGAAAAAACTTGAGTGCATGATGCTCCATGGGCATGCACATACTTTGTCCGTAAGTTTGTCTCCCAACAGGACAATGACCCAAATCACTCGCTCAGTCTTGTGAGGAATCGGTCAGGTCTTGTGAAGAATTGGTTCCAGAGGAGAAGTGTGAGTGTCATTGAGTGGCCGAGCCAATCATATGACCTGAATCCCATTGAACATCTGTGGGAAGAGTTGGGGCATCGACTGAGGTCATGAAAGTCAGCGGCACTGAGGAGAAGTTCAACCAGCTACCTCATGAAGGGATGAACATTGACCAGATCACCATATGACCATTGACAGCTTGCTGAACTCAATGCCTCATCACTTCCAACTGCAATTAATTCCTATGGGTTTCCAACAAAGTATTGAATTCATTTTTGCAGTGTAAAGAACAACCTCCTATCTTGTACCTTGGTTTTTGATAAAAGTAACTTTATTTCTAATGCTCTAATAAACCACTAAAAGCAGTTTTCAATAACTGTGCATTTAAAAGAAGGTTGTGGCTTTGTCTTCAAATAAATATTGGCCTGTTCTGTATGAATTGTTTACAAATTTTTCCTAGAAATTATTTATACAAGCTTAAATGTGGTAAAACAATTTAAGGGTGAAAAACTAAAATATCATATCCTTTTGTTCACTACTTGAGATGTATATGTAAACAAGACAGAGCAGTGCTGTACTTTAAACTGCTCAATTTGCAGTCAAAATGTGCACTTTAAGAGACATCGCTTACATAACATCAAAGAAACAAATAAAGTGCCTGTTTCTTTTGTTTTCTGCGCATGTGACGTCTCTAAATCTGACACTTTGGGTTTATTAGTCCAAAGTGACACTCTGTGCTGCTGTTGCCTTTATGTATTTTGTTATGTCACCAAGTATCATATCATGCTTTGCTGCACGCACCAGCCTGTCCATGAGCATGTCCACTTGCTGCAACTGATTTTTGCACAAACCACAGCTTACATAGATTTTCCCACGTACAGTCTCGCATGTAATTGAGGCAGCTAACTTGAATGAAGCTGTTGAATTGCATTTATCTTTTAAAATATTTTTCATGTTATTTTACAGCACAAGTTACCGTTGTGCAGAGTTCTGATTAATGTTCGTTTTTCTTTTTTTGAAATGTGCGCTCATCGTGTGTACGGTTACATGTATATTTGTATTGTTGTTCCACTTCAACTTAGGCCACTAAGTCTTGCAGCATTGTGAAATCAAAATTTAAGTGGCATAATGTACATTGTTTACCAACACCTTGAATGGAAGTGCTGTTACTTGCACATGTAAGGATTTTGTTCATTCTTCCGTTTTTTAAAGCAGACATTAATGTGTATGCTTGAGCAGTAGAGCTGTTCTTTGTGTGGCTGCTGCAGATTTTCAGACCTCATTCACTGATTCATGTGCTTGTAATATTTATGTTGAATGGTCGCACCCAGTGACTTCTGAAACACATGGGCTGAAGTTTCAGCAGTGAAAATCAGAAGAGCCTGTGGAATGTTCATCTAGCTCAATACTGAAGGAGGCGGCCTCCTGCTGATTTCTTGTTTCTTTCGCATTCTAGAATGCCAAGCAGTCTGTTGCGAAAAAGCCTAGCGTGTAGCATGTCACACTAAAGGTGAGCATTTGCAGAAAGCTGGTATACTGCTGGTTTCGAACAGGCTCTAAAATATTGAACAACTGTCATGCGTTAGTTATCTCTGAGTGTATGCAAACAAGCTGTGAGCATTGTACATTTCATTGCTTTATTGAGTGATCAGCTTAGTGATTGCAATGGTGCATGAAAAAGTCCTATGGCAGTACTTTTTCTGTCCTTCTTGTAATCATAACCTTGATGCAAACAAAGTTAGATTACTCATGCTTTTCAGAAGCCACTAATATTTGAAAGTTTGAGAATGATTCTGCCGTGAGGGAAATAAAAATTGTCCATGGTGCTGGTGGGTTTGACATTTTTAATTTCAGTTGGTATTTTCTTATGCAGACTTGCTATGGTAGCCCAGTGGCTATAGCATTGAGCTGGGGACGTATTCTCGAATGCTCACTTTCAGTGTTACAAAGCACATTGGATGATTCAAGCGACTTTGCTCAAGTAGCCAATCGGCTCAACCAGTTTTGCTCCAGCAGCCAATGAGCGTGCACTGAAAGTGATCTCTGGAAATGACCATTTGAAACTATGGCCCCTGCTGAGCAAGCGGTTGTGGGTTCAACTCTCAGCCACGGCAGCAGCATTCTGGTGCACATTAAGATCCCCCAGATGGTCAAAGCAAAACTAATTCCTAGCCTTCCACTGCGGCGTTCCTCATAACTAACCGTGCAGTTATGAGACACTAAACCCCATAATTTAATACTTTTTGGAAATTTGTTCCGCAGTTTCTGGAGCCTCTGTGCGAGCAGCTGTTCATCTTCTTTCAAGCCCAGGAAGAGGCGTTGCGCCAGTTTGCTCACTTTTTCCTCCCCTGCGTGATTGGCAACTACCTCAGCAGTGTGCACAGGAGGGACCTGCGGAAGGTTGGCTAGTCTTTTATGCTAGCATCTTTACAATTCCAAGAGACTGTCAGATGTGTAGAAATCATAGCAATGAGGCATACCTTTATGCTTTTTTTACTCTTGGCTACTTAGCCAGACTGCACATGTAGTGTGAAGCGTAATGGACCCTTTTACAAGTTGCTTTTCCAATACCTTGCAGAAATTTTGTCAGACCAGTACTGGTGCATGCCTTCGCGCAAGCAGAAATACATTCATTTTGACACCCTAATTGTAGTGGAGTGCGCATTCACTGCATCTAATAGAATAGTAAATGTTTGAATAATTCAATTTGCGAATCAAATTTTCTACTATTTAATTTTTTGCTTATTTGATGTATTCGGTGTAGAGACCCCCGCAGTGCCACATGTCGTGTGCACTGCGGAGCCCCTCGATGTTGCCCATGTGACTGTTTCACTTTGTTTTCGGTGCAGAAGGAGCACCGGACGCACCACGGGTGGGCCGCGTCGGCTAACGTTGTAGTGAAATGAGTCACCGTGAGCGCTGCCTGACATTGGCCCGTCGCGACAAACACACACGCAGGGCCCGAACACCGCAAATCGTAGAATGGCGCCACGTTGGCCGGGGCTGCCTCTGGCGGTAGAAGGTCTGTCCGTGTTGGCAGGACCGATCGAAATGATAACATGCTGTTGACAAAAGAAACCGCAACAGAAGCGGTGCATATTTCGTAAAGTGCAAAAGCATATGCCAAGAATGGGCCCATTAGCCACTGATAGGCATGCTGATTGTGTTGGATATGTGGTGACGAACTTCGTGCTGCTACAACAGCCATCAGTCTAACTGGCACACGCAATCTTGGGACCTGGTTATATTAGGAGAATGCCAGCAAACTTGAAAGTAGAAAAAAATTGAGAGGCAGACATAGACAAAGAGACAGGAAGTATAACCAGTATAACCATGTACCAACTAGCCCAACAAGCCACTCTCATGATCTTGGGACTGATCACGATCATGAACTTATTAGCCGCTAACATTCTGCAACTTCTTTCGGCCTGTTACTACATCCGGTGGTGGCATATTTTCTGATGGTTGCTCTGCCTAGGCCATTAAGCCTAGTCGCCACAGCTTCATTGGACGTCGGCGACTAAAGTTACTGTTTGGCACCTGCTGAATTGACGTAGATGTATATTTGCAGCAGCCGTGCGAAATTGGAAAGCTGACAAACAGCCTTGCAAGTGAATGCGAGTACACGAGGTCAACATTGATAGATCTATAAACATTTAACGGGGATGGCAACACAGTTTTTCATGGATGCTGTCTTCGTGACACACCATTTGGGGCCTCTCGTTCCCGACATTGTTTGTAGACGCATACAGATCTTTCTGTAGCTTCGAGCAACCAGTCACAAGGCGAGTTTTGCATTAAAGGGACACTTAACGTCGGCATGGACTGTTTAAATACCATTCCAGAAACCTTGCAATGCTTGTTTCGTGTCAAGAAAAGACTTAGCTTGCGAGAAAATTACCTTGCGAGAAAATTGCATCTGAAGGGTCTGCGTACCTTTATCGCATTTAAAACCTCCCGCCACCCGACTGGGGGAGTGGTGACCTACACGCCATCAACGCCCTTTGCTGCTGTCAGGGAGTAAAGTGGCGCCCCACAGACGGCGGTACTGAGCCTAGACAGAGTGGTGGATTCGCCGCTGCAGCTGCTCTTTGGTCTAGTGGCGTAGACCATTCGGGCAACCCGCAACATCACATGGAAATTGCATTCTCTACTACTTGCAGTTTGTGAGAGTTTCGCAAGCCAGCAAACCCAGCACAGCACTACGTGATAACTATTGAAATGCGAAAGCGTGTTGAGCGAAAACAAAACTTTTTGACCGCTCGCGTCATTGTCAGCGTTATTTCAATGAGTTCTTTTTTCTGAAAGTGAAATAGAACTGGACAACCAGCATTTTATTTCATCTTATAATACAACACAAGGATGTTTTGTGCAATGAGTGGTCGAGTACTAGTGACAGAATTTAACTGAGGAGTGCTTTCATCATCGGGCAAGCACTTGAATGCCCTGGGGGAGTCGCTAATCATGTCCTGCATTTACCTCAATTTGTCGATAATTAAGGCTCTTGTTCTGACAATATTGACGCCTTAGAGATTCTCGAGGACTAATCTATCACTTTAGCTTGACCTATTATTTGCCTTTATTGTCCCTTTAAACCATGGTCACAAAAGTGACATGTGACTATAGAGGGCTGACCACTCGGCTGCGTACATTTGTACGGATGGCAGATGGAGAATGGTGGGTGCCTGCTGCCTGGTGTGTATTAGCCGTGACACTCCAGATTTTAGCTTCTTTGACCAGTGGCAAAGCATGCTGACAAGCTTCATGAAGTCATGACTGGGAGCTTACCACTGCCATTGAAAAGAAAAGTGTACAATCATTGCATTCTACCAGTGCTAACATATGGGGCAGAAACTTGGGAGGTTAACAAAGAAGTTTGAGAACAAGTTAAGGACTGCGCAAAGAGCAGTGAAACGAAAAATCTCAAGTGTAACATTAGCAGACAAGAAGAAAGCGGGATAGATCTGAGAGCAAACGGGGATAGTCAATATTTTAGCTGGCATTAAGAGAAAAAAATTAAGCTGGGCAGGCCATGTAATACGTAGGGCAGATAACTGGTGGATCATTAAAGTTACAGAATAGGTGCCAAGGGAAGGGAAGTGCAGTCAAATAGAAAAGGAGGTCAGGTGATGAAATTAGGAAATTTGCAGGCACAAGTTGGAATCGGCTAGCGCAAGACAGAGGTAATTAGAGATCACAGGGAGAGGCCTCCGTCCTTCAGCGGCCATAAAAAAAAGGTCGCAGTTTTGCACGAAATGCGAAGCATCAATTGTGATAACAAAATAGTGGACAGCTATACCGAGTGAGGATAGTAGTTTTATCGACCGTATACGCTTGTAAACATAGGCATACTAACTCAATTAACGAGCATAGTGTCACATGTGCACAGGCAACCATGAACACGTCTCACTTGATGACTGTGGAAACTCGCAGTCAAAACACTGGAGTGAGGAAGTGTGGCAGCAGCAGCGAGCAAATTGAACTTCGTGCTGAGTCTTGCATCACGTGATCTGAACCGCGAAAACTTAGCGCATGGGCGGTCTTTGTCCCCGTCGCAGGTGGCTTTCAAGATATACACCGGGCAGCCTAACAGACGGTATTTAAACAGACTGCTAAACTGAACCCAGATCTGAACCTAAAACTGAACTTTCATTTGAAACTTTTTGTGCAGAATTTTAAAGGAATCCTGCTTTGTTTACAACACAGTCAGCACTTGTTTACTGCATGGTCTGCACACAGTGTATTTTATCCCTGAGCAAGTAAAGAGTGAAACTTGCTTTGGTGTTTTTTGAATATGACTATCTGGAATGGCACCAGTGTGCTTGTATGACAAGGACATTCGAGGCTGCTTCTGTGTTGGTTGTACTCTTCTGCTTTTATCATTTATAAGATCCCTCAGCCATTCACTTCCACTGTACATACAGAGGTTGCAGGTTCAGTCCCGGGTTCCAATGGGCATATTGAGTTGGAAGTAGAATGCAGAAATACATGTGTACTTTGATTTACCATAGCAGAGTGTTGACATTTAATCTGGAGCCCTTGCCTATGATAGCTTTCCTAGGCTAATGTGCTGTTTGAGCTGTAAAATCCATCAATTTATTTTTTGCAGCACTTAATGTGCACTCTTTCATTGTAGGATGTGCTCTCTATCTTACAGTCTCTCAACTGCCTGGAAATCCTTTTGCTGGGTGCTTATAATCTGGTGAGTTTCTTGTTAAGTACAGGTTGGCCACAGTGCACGAAATGGTGAGATGCTGTACTCTGCTTATGTAGAAATATTATTGTAATGTCTTGTGGTGAGTTCTTGTAAGGCGATTGTACATCTTGATTTCTCGGGTGAATAAGGTCCACCGCTTCAAGTAATCCAGCTCAAGGACTACAATTACGTTATCTGCCACAGGCAATTTAAAAAAA